>NW_006797481.1:9776777-9787475 GCF_000442215.2 Lipotes vexillifer | reverse complement strand
GCAGGAATCACTGCAGGCGGACAGGCTGAGTGGGAAATGAGCCCTTCCCAGCATAAGCATGGCTGGCTTGGTAGAGGAGGGTCGGCGGTGGCCTCCATACACACAGTAATTGCAGGCCCTAGAAAGGCAACCAGAATGAATGAGTGGACTCTTCAAGTTAGACTTAAGACTGAAGGTGAGAGAAAGTTGGCTGCCTTCTATTCCAGGAAAGAAAGGGGAGAATTGCCAGGCTTAGTCCAAAATCCCTTTAGAGAGTGCTCTGATAGAAAAATAAAATCCTGTGATCCCCTGAAAGCACCTGGAAAACTCCATTCAGATTTAGAACTAACAATTGGCTGGATGTTTGCACAGGTCGGACCCCAGGCATGGGTTTTAGCTATCATTTCCTGCTTGCAGCATCTTATTTTTCACCATTCTCTTGCTTTGGTGGCTTTTAAAAACCCAATCGCTGTTTATGCTTGGAAAAAAAATTAGTTGAAGGGAATCTGAATGCTGCTTCCTCCTGGAGGCCTTGCCAGAATTCCAAATGAGTTGCTTCCGCCCTGAGGCTCAGTTGCAAACCAGAGGCCAGTGCCAAACCGAGAGGCCCCAGAGCCTGGGCCTGGAACTTCTGTGCCACAGAGCAAGCCAGCCCTCTGCCAAGGCAAGGAAAAATCGTGAAGGCCCATTTGGTTTCTTCCTACCTCAATGATTTGGGGATTTTGTGCTTAGAGATGATAGTGTTATGATGTGTCAAGTAAAGTGATTGTTAGAAAAGGACGAGGTTGTGAAAGGTCCTCAGTTTTAAGTTGATGTTGAGCCGGAGGATACTTATCCATCTCCAGATAGTTCATTTACTCTTATTTTTCTTCATTGCATTGATCACGGTTTGGAATTATATAGTTATTTCTCTAATAACCTGTGTGTTATCATCTTCCACGAGGACAGGTTCTGCCTCTGCTTTGCTCATTGCTGTAGCCTCATGTTCTAGCACAAAGCACACATAGATATCTGAGGAAGGTATGAATGAACAAGCATCGGGACTGGGCAGGGCTGAGCTGGGCTCTGAGCACAGGCCCTGGGATGGTCCACGGTCTGTCTCCATCAGCGGAAGGATAGGCAAGGCCAGGGTGCCTTCAGATGTGTCGTGTGAATGGGGAAACAAGGCAGCATGTGTTGGCCAGGCTACAGAGGACAGGGAGGTCACCGAGGACGGGAGTGGTCGGGGAAGCCTTGACAGAGGTGACAGCCTCAAGTGTGCTCTTGAAGTGCTGGGTAGCAGAGGGCACCTGGGGGACCTGATGGCATGAGGGAAGGCAAGCCCACACTGTACAGAAGAGCACACGGTGGATGTGAGTGATGATGGCCCAAACCACCAGGAGTTTGAAACGTTATGTTGGAGATGGTAGGAAGGGGGGATGGCGTGGCAAAAGCACTTTATATGGTACTTAGCAACAACAATAATAGTAATAATAATTTAACACTTATTGAGCTCTTACTATATCTCAGGCCCTAGTCTAAACATTTTACATTAATTCTTCTAAATCACTTCAAGCCCGTGAGTTGGATGCTACTTTCTCATTTTCTAAAAGAGGAAACCGAGGCATAGAGAAGTTAGGCAAGTCAGTGTAGAGTGTGCTTGACAGCAACCCCAGTGTCATTACCGTCACCCAGCCTATCTCCCAACTTCTGTCTGGGCTTAACCCTAGCTCAGATGGGGACGGTTTTACGACGACTCTCCCACCCTCCCAATCAAGCCTTCATGCAGGTGACGGTATTTTTTAAGTTTTTCATCCTCACTACTGCCATTTTTGACATGTGTTCCTTGCTTTACCCCTAGGTGACCCTTAATAGAGTCACTTTGGGGTCCTAGAACCAGAAGTCGGTGAGGTGGGCAGATTTTGGAATCTGAAGGGCTGGCTTCTAGGCCTTCCCTACTCTACCCTTTACTACAATGGTCCCCAACCTTTTTGGCACCAGGGACTGGTTTTGTGGAAGACAGTTTTTCCATGGACTGGGCAGGGGGTGGGGGATGGTTTCAGGGTGATTCAAGTGCACTACATTTATTGTGCCCTTTATTTCTATTATTATTACATTGTAATATATAATGAAATAATTCTACAACTCACCATAATGCAGAATCAATGGGAGCCCTGAGCTTGTTTTCACTTGCCACTCACTGACAGGGTTTTGATATGAGTCTGCAAGCAATTGATTTATCATGGTCTCCATGCTGTGAAACCTCTCTGCTAACGATAATCTGTATTTGCAGCCACTCCCCAGCGCTTGCATCACGGCCTCAGCTCCATCTCAGATAATCAGGCATTAGATTCTCATAAGGAGTGCGCAACCTAGATCCCTCGCATGCGCAGTTCACAGTAGGGTTCGAGCTCCTGTGAGAATCTAATGCCGCCCCCTATCTGACAGGAGGTGGAGCTCAGGCAGGAAGCTATGCGAAGCGGCTGTAGATACAGATGAAGCTCCACTTGCCCACTGCTCACCTCCTGCTGTGTGGCCCGGTTCCTAACAGGCGGTTTCTTCGATAATCTGTATTTGCAGCCACTCCCCAGCGCTAGCATCACCGCCTCAGCTCCCCCTCAGATCATCAGGCATTAGATTCTCACAAGCAGTGTGCAACCTAGATCCCTCACATGTGCAGTTCACAGTAGGGTTCGGGCTCCCATGAGAATCTAATGCCGCCGCTGATCTGACAGGAAGCGGAGCTCAGGCGGTAATGCGAGCGATGGGGAGAGGTTGTAAATACAGATGAAGCTTCGCTCCCGCAGCTCACCTCCTGTTGTGCGGCCTGGTTCCTGACAGGTCCGTGGCCTGGGGGTTGGTGACCCCTGCTTTACTAGATGTGTGACCTCAGAGAAAGTCCCCTAATCCTTACAGCGCTGGGGGGTGACTGTCATCACCTCCTTTCACAGAGCAGGGAACTGAAGCTCAGAGAGGGGCACAAACATGTGAGGCAGCCAGCCTAGGGCTTGAATTATGTGCTGGAGATGCTGAAAAAAGGGGCATCTGAGTTCTTCGGCTTTAGGTAGTGAAGGAAGTTCCATTTACAGCACTGTGCTTTCTTGTACAAGTATCCCAATTTTAGGTGAGCCATCGGGAAAAGGCAAATCAACAGCACGAAATGCTGTTGTGCTGCTATTGTGCCAGCCGGAGAGCTGAATGGGGAGTGTGAAAGCCACCATAAGCTCCCTGTGGCCACCAAAGGCGGGCGAAGAGGGTGGGGTGTGTGTGGCAGGAATGAAGGACGGATAATCAAGCAAAAATGTTGCTGTGGTTACAGCCAAGAAAATAAAAGCTCTGTGTGCTAAACAGATGCCTCTTAAAGTTCACTTGGAATTTATAACCTGATGAAACGGGTGTTCTTGAAATTTAATTAAAGACCGAAACATTGTTCAAATTGTCCTCCAGTGTGGTTAGGAGCTGCCAACACACGCATTTGCACTGCTTGGGGATGGCGGAGCTGGAATAGTCCGGGCACAAACTCTGTGGTTGTGGACTGAGAGTCCGCTGCTTGCACTCACAGGACTGCTGTGCCCTGAGTGTGGCTTTCTCTTCAAGTGTGAAGATGGTGCAGCGCTGGGATGAGGGGAGAGTGGCACTTGCCTCCGGAGCGAAATGTAAGGCGGTGCCAAAAGACTCAAAAATCAAGAAGAGTAATATTTTAAAGCAATATTTAAAAAAATCAAAATTAGAGAAAAAGATCGTGTTGAGCAAAATATCGAAATTTTAAATAAAGGCAGGATCTGAATTGCACCAAGCTACCCCCTAAACTCCGCTTTTGACTTCCTATATTTGGGTGGGTGGGGACTGTGACTCTCCAGCCCTGTGGGGTTCTGAGAGTGGTGATGGCTTCTAGACTGTTCTATGGTCTCCTGTCAAAGGAACAGTTCCTCCCTCTCTCCCCCTCAGTCAACAGACACTTATGAAGCACCTACTCTGCTAGGCTTACTCTGTGCTCTGGTCCTCTGCATGAGGACTCTGAATAAAGAGTACACAGTCCCTGCTTGGTGGGTAAGACAGCAGGTGCCCCCTGATCACTGAGGGTACTGGGCGTTCTCCTTTTGTCCTGATAGGTCTTATTTTCTCAGCAAGGCTCCAAGCTCTTTGTGGCTGGGGACAGATCAGGATACAGAGGCGCTATGGGATTGTGGGTAAGAGGCAGGGTATGGAGTCTGAGAGCCTCATTCTGAATCCACATTTGCCACTTACTGCTTATGCTTGGGAAAGATGCTTATGTGTTTTTTAAAAGACTTTATTTTTTAGAGCAGTTTTAGGTTTACAGCACAATTGAGAGCAAGGAACAGATTTCCCGTGTACCGCCACATATGCACAGCCTCCCTCAGGGGTTTACATTTTTCAAGCCTCCGTCTTCTTCCCTTTGAATGAGGGTAGTGTAGTCCTCACCTCCAGGGTGCTTGTGCAGATGTAGAGGAGATGATACAGGGAGTGTTCAGCCCAGGGTTTGGCACATGATGAGTGCTCACAGGCGACAGAGGGAATCATTTGAAAGGCATGAGGGGAGCAAAGGCAACACAGCCTTGCATGAAGCAGTACAAAGGGGCAAAACAGGTTGAAAACATCTTTCCTGAGGCTCCTGTGGCCAGCAGGGCTTTGGAATGACTCACAAGGCTCCTGGTGACAGTAAGAGATGAGGCACGTCTCATTCTTCCCAAGTCTCGCAGGATTAACTTGCTGTGTATCCTGATTTAATTGTCTGCCCTTGTCATGCTGTCTCCCAGTCGTAGACGTATTAGCAACAGGTATGATCTTATTGTTTTATTATTAGACACATCATGGATAATGCACTTGGTTGATATCGGTTTTATGAACTCAGAACACGAACCGTAGTAGCTGATGCTGGGAACTTCATAAGCTGTTTTCAGCTGACCACTACTCCGTGTATGTGATTGGAACAGGCTGGGCATTGCTGAGTTCTGATTGGCTTAGCTGCTTGATAGACCAAAGGCTGTGACAGTGGTTCTTGGCAGTGAAATAATATTTCCTAGGCTTTATGCCTATAGAATACATGTTTAAAAAGAAACTTTTTTTATTGCGATATAATTCAGAAAAATCCACAAATTATAGATGTATGGTTCCATGAATTTTACTAATTCAGTAAACTCAGGAAACTAGCGCTCAGATCAGGAAATGTAACATCACCCCCAGCTCAGAAGCCCCTCCTGTCCTTGCCACACGCCCTTCCTGTCACTCCTTTCTTCCTCTAGGAGTAGTGACTATCCTGACTTCTAGAAGCGTTAGACTTGCCTGCTTTTGTAATTTACGTAAATGAAATCATAAAGTATTCTTTTGTGTCTGGCTTTTTTGTTTTTGTTCAACATATGTTTGTGAGATTCATTCTCACAAACACTAGTTACTAGTGTTACTAGTTATAAATCTTTTACTCTCATTTCTGTATAGTATTCCCACAGTACAATTATCTCACTATGTATTTATTCCGCTACTGATGGAAGTTTGGCTAGTTTCTACTTTTAGGCTATTAAAAATGGTGCTGTTGACAGACATATAGAACAATGGAATAGAACAAAACCCCCAGAAATAAACCCTTGCATATATGGTCAAATGATTTTCGAGAAGAGACCATTCAACAGGGAAAGGGTAGTCTTTCAACAAGTGGTACTGGGAAAACTAGATATACACATTGAAAAGAATGAAGTTGATGCTTGCCTTACACCATGTACAAAAATTAACTCAAATGGACTAAAGACCTAAATGTAAGAGCTAAAACCATAAAACTCTTCAAAGAAAATGTAGGGGGAAACTTCATAACGTTGGATTTAGCAATGATTTCTTGGATATGACGCCAAAAGCACAGGCAACAAAAGAAAAAAATAGATAAACTGGACTAAATTAAAATTTTAAACTTTTGTGTATCTAAGGACACTATCAACAGAGTGAAAAGGCAACACATGGAATGGGAGAAAATATTTTCATATTATATATCTGCTCAGGGGTTAATATCCAGATATCCAGAATATATAAAGAACTCCTACAATTCAACAACAAAAACCCAAACAACTCAATTAACAAATGGGCAAAGGACTTGAATAGACATTTCTTCAAAGAAGATATACAAATGGCCGATAAACACATGAAAGATGCTCAACATCATTAACCATTAGGGAAATGCAAATCAAAACTGCAATGACATATACTTCATACTCATTAGGATGTGGCTATACTAAGAAAAAAACAGAAAATAACAAGTGTTGGAATGTGGAAAAATTGGAATCCTTTTGGTGGTAGGAAGATAAAATGGTGCTTCCACTATGAAAAACAATACTAAGATTCCTCAAAAAATTAAAAATGGAATTACTACATGATCCAGTAATTCTGTTTTTGGATATATACCCCAAAGAATTGAAAGCAGAGAACAAAACAGATATTTCTGTACACTCATGTTCATAGCATCATTGCTCGTAATAGCCAAAAGGCAGAAGCAACCCAGATGTCCACCGATGGATGAAGGGATAAAGAAAATGTGGTACATGCAGACAATGGAATATTATTCAGCCTTAAAAAGTATGAAAAGTCTGACACATAAACCTTGAAAACATTATGCTAAGTGCAAAAAGCCAGTCACGAAAGAACAAATACTGTATGATTCTACTTATGTGAGGCACCAAGAGTAGTCAAATTCATAGAGACAGAAAGTAGAATGGTGGTTGCTAGAGGCTGAGAGAGGAAGAAATGGGGAGTTATTTGGGTACAGAGTTTCAGTTTGGGAGGATGAAAAATGTTCTAGAGATGAATGATGGTAGTGGTTGCACAATAATATGTACATGCTTAATGCCACCAAACTGCACACTTAAAAATGGATAAGTCAATTTTATGTACATTCTACCACAATTTAAGAAAAGTAAAAAGTAATGGTGCTGTTATTAACATTCTTATATATATCTTGATTAACTATATTTTTGTGTGAATTACTGGATTATACAGCATGCATATGTTCAGCTTTAGTTGAGTACTAATGTACACCTCTCCCCTTGCAGAATCATGTGAGAGTTCCTCTTGCATCACATCCTAGCCAACACTCTCTCAGAGAGAGAACCATCTCTCTTTGTTACTCTGAGCATTTGGGTGATGTGTAATGTTATAGCCTGGATTTAATTTGCCTTTCCCTGATGACTAATGACATTGAGCCCTATTTAGTCTGTCTTTTGAACTATCTGTTCATGTCTTTGCCCATTTTTTTCCCTATTGGGTTCTTTTTCTCATAATGTACATATATTTTTTATTTATCCTAGGTGTCTGATTATTATCTAGCATGGTGGATTCTGAAAATAAAATCCCCCCAACCACTCAAATGTATAAATTTTCATTGTACCGCTTATGAAAATTGAACTTTTATGAGTGAAGCTAGATTTTCCAGAATCTCTTTGTTAGTTTTGTTTTGTTGTTTTTGGTGGTGTATTCTAGTTTGAGCCTTTACCAGCGGAGGCCCTAAGACATCACTTGCTTGACGGCTAGTTTTGGTTAGTGTGCCAACCCCAGCTACCCAGGACAGGGTCAGCACATAAACAGAGTGAGCTAAGGAGGAGTGACTTAGGGATGTAAGACTCAGACCTGAACACCCAGTTGAGTCTGTTAGGTCTGCTTTGACTGTACACAGCAAATATTTAGCCTTGATGGGCTGCAGTGGGTCTGCGAAACATCAAAAATTATATACTGAATGGTATGTTTGGGGGTCTGTGCATTTTTTGAGGAGAAGGTCCAACTTTTCCTTCTATTCCCAGAGGGAGGGGTGTCTGAGGCCTCCGAAAGGGTGGGCATCCATGCTTGGTTCAACACGAGGCTAGTCGTCTTGGTTCATTCTCGGTCGTCATCTGTTTCCTATTTCCTCTCCTGCCTGTCTTTACTTGAGGCAAACTCAGTCATTTTAATATTAACCCAGTTGCCCTATGAAGGTTGTCTGGAAGGTTCTGAGCCCTGCCTTCCCCTCACTGTGGATAAGCCGTGGTGGGCTGAATAATAGCCCACAGAGGTAGCCAGGTCCTAATCCCTAGCGCCTGTGCACGTTACTTTATATGGCAAAAGGGACTTCGCGGATGTGGTTAAGTTAGGAATCTTGAGATGGGGACCCACCTGGACCCAAAAGGTAATCACAAGTGTCCTTATAAGAGGGAGGCAGGGGGAGATCTGACTGTAGGAGGAAGAGGCAATGTGACCGTGGGAGTGAGATGCTCTGCTGCTGGCTTTGAAGACGGAGGAAGGAGCTGTGAGCCAAGGGATGCAGGCTGCCTTTATCTTTATTTCATTTTCTCTTGAAGTAGAGTCGATTTACAGTGTTGCGTTAGTCTCTGCTGTACAGCAAAGCGATTCAGGTATACATAAATACATATATATATATATATATATATATACATCTTTTTAAAAAATATTCTTTTCAATTATGGTTTATCACAGGATATTGAATATAGTTCCCTGTGCTCTACAGTAGGACCTTGTTGTTTATCCATCCTGTATATAAAAGTTTGCATCTGCTGGTTCCGACCTCCCACTCCATCCCTCCCCAACCCCCTCCCCCTTGGCAACCACCAGTCCATTCTCTATGTCTGTGAATCTGTTTCTGCTTCGTGGATAGGTTCATTTGTATCATTTTTTTTTTTTTAGATTCCACATATAAGTGATATCATATGATATCCACATCTTCATCCATTCACCTGTTGATGGACATTTAGGTTGTTTCCATGTCTTGGCTATTGCCAGTAGTGCTGCTGTGGACGTAGTGGGTACATGTATCTTTTTGGATTAGAGTTTTGTCTGGACATATTAAGCTGCCTTTGCAAGTGGGAAAAAGGCAACTGATTCTCCCCTAGAGTCTCCAGAAGGAGCCAGCCCTGCTGGCATCTTGACTTAGCCCAGTGAAATGGATTCTAGACTAGAAATTAAGAGGATATATTTACATTGTTTTAAGCCACTTTGTGATAAATCTGTTACGGCAGCAATAGGAAACTCATACATGGGCTTATTAAATTATCCACCCATGGGGATAATCCACAAGGACTCCTGGTAAATAGGCTCTGTTTAAGATCGATTTTGAATAAAGAGTGTGAAATCCGTCACTAGACTGTGGGTCTTGTTTTATGAAAGGCTGCATGAAGCCCTGAGAGGCTTTTAGTGGTGATGTTATCTTTTGGCTCTCCCAGGAAGAGGTCTGCTGTGGAGGAAAGGGGATGCTGGGCTACTGGGCTGTTCTAGTTGGGTAATCTTGGGTAGTTCAGATTGCCTCCCAGGTTGACAGTTCCACCTTTGTGAATCCAGGAAACCCTCTCTTGGGGTTGAATGACCAGGAAGGGTGTCATGTGGGATCTGTTTTCCTGGCTTTTAGCCTGGTGACCTTCAAAGAGACTGGAGGTCAGCCTTCTGCCCCAGGCTCAGGGGTACATTTCTTGCCCCAGAATTCCAGACTCCCCTTGATTGAGCCTTCCATTCCTGGAGCCAGTGGCCCCTGGGTAATTGCCATTCTGATTTGGGCTTTGGTTCCTAAGAGTCGGTAGCAGTGTAGCACAGAGGTTAAGAGTTGGGACTTAAGACTCCAACTTGTTCTAGGTTCAGATCTTACGTCCCCACTTGTTATTTTGTGGCCTCTGAAAGTCACTTTACCTTCAGTTTCAGGTTCCTCATGTGGAGGTAATAAATGTATCTAAATATTTTAAAAATATATAACAAAAGTGGAGATAATAGACGTGTATTTTTAAGGAAAATTAGATGAATAATACATTTCAAACACTTAACCCTAAATGAAAGATAGATGACCATCGTTACTTTTATTATGGATGCAGCTCTTCTGTCTCTACTTTTTTTGGGCGAGGGGTACTCCTCCTGCCTTGAGAGCCACCCAGCTCACTCCCCACTCCATGTGGCCTCAGTGGCAGGGCCAGCAGCAGTCTGAAAGGTAAGCAGTGGCAGGGTACACAGCAGTAAGATATCTAGTTACCCAGGTGACCCTAATTCTCCGAGGATGCCTCACCAGGTCCTCTCCCTCGCTTGCCAGGGGCCAGGGAGCCACTTTTGGTTTGCCTCACAGCTGTGCCCATCCAGAGCTGCCCTGAGAACGGCGCGTTCAGGACTGTGGTCCCCAAAGTCATCTGTTCCTTGTCTCAAGCCAGTTGAAAGCCCTCTCCCGCAGCCAGGCTGTGTTTCTGGAGCCAGCGCTCACGGAACCTCACCTTAATTGGACGTCTCATTATCCCATTTCTCAGACCGAGAAGGGCTCATGTGTCACCAGGGCGAGCTCAGCCAGGGAAAGGGGCATTAATCCACAGACAAGGCAGAGCAAGCTAATCAGCTGGTTGAGGGGGAGTGAACAGAGAGAGGGAGAGGGCCCGGCTCCGAGGTCCCAAGCCTTGCAAATGACTATCAGGAAACTCATTATTTCATTTAGAAATTAATTTCTTCCTGACAGGAAAATCACTCTTGATGTGTTTATTTCCTCCGTAATGAAGGCAGGCTTACTGCAGCTCCCCCCCCTCACTGGCCACCCCCATGTCTGCTGCTGCCAAAGTATTTGGAAAAACAGAAGGTGTGTATGTGGGATGCAGCCCGCCTACAGCGGACCCTGAAGGCCAGGAGCTCAGGCGGCTGGGCTGAATGGCAGGCAGAGGGCAGCCACGTGACAAGAGCTCCGCCCTCGCACACGTGGCCACTGCCAGGGAGACTTGGCAAATCCTTGTCACT
>NW_006797481.1:9751912-9775447 GCF_000442215.2 Lipotes vexillifer | reverse complement strand
CGGAAGAGCCCTGGCAGTGAGACAGACAGGCAGCCTTGAGCCTCATTTTGTGAATGACCAGGCAGAGTTAACCAGATGGACCTCACCTTGCCCAGGCTCCTGCTGAGGCCACCGCACAGTGGAAACTGGGACCCAGGTGATAAGCTTCCCTCTCCATTACTTGAAGAATGCTTTCCTGATGTATATGGCAAACTTTTTTTTTAATGGGAAATTTCAGTTATGTGCAACAAGAAAGAGAATAGTGTACTGAAGTTCCCTCTGCCCATCACCCAGATTTATCAGTATTCAACCATTCTTTTTATCTATCCCCTCACTCTTTGTTTTTACTGGAATATTTTAAAGCAGATTTTTTTTTTTTTTTTTTTCTTGCGTTATGCGGGCCTCTCACTGTTGTGGCCTCTCCCATTTGCGGAGCACAGGCTCCGGACGCGCAGGCCCAGCGGCCACGGCTCACGGGCCCAGCCGCTCCGCGGCATGTGGGATCCTCCCGAAACGGGGCACGAACCCGCGTCCCCTGCAACGGCAGGCGGACTCTCAAGCACTGCGCCACCAGGGAAGCCCTAAAGCAGATTTTTGACATCATGTATCACCCACAAATAATTCAGTATTTCTAACTAGCAAAGACTTAAACATAGTCACCATGTCATTATCACACACTCAGAATTACCAGGAATTGCTAAAGATCATCTAACCCTGTCGGTATTCATCTCTCTGATTTACAAAAGGATTATTTTGGGGGTTTGTTATATTTTAAAAATATATTAATTTAAAACTGACAACGAAGTTGCACGAATAGTGCAAGTAACTCTCATTATACCCTTTGCCTAAATTTGCCAAATGCTTACATTCTGCTCTATTTGATTTACTACTTATATATATATTTCTGAATTATGTGAAGAGTATATTGCAGATCATATCCTTTTACTAGTAAACACTTCAGTGTGCATTTTCTGAAAGCAGACATTTTCTTATATAACTACAGTATAATTATCAAGAGCCAGAAAGTTACCACTGGTATAATACTATTATCTACCCTCAGTCCACATGCAAAATTTGGCAATTTTCCCAATAATTCTTTTTATAGTTAAGTCTTTTCTTCCAGTCCAGGCCCAATCCAGGATCACCCATTTAGTTGTTGTGTCCCTGTAGTCTTTGTCTTTCTTGACCTTGTCATGTTTTTTTAAGGGTACAGGCCAGTTATTTTGTAGAATATCCCAATGTGGGTTTGTCTGAAGTTTCCTTATGATGAGTTTTAAGTTGTGCCTTTTTGACGGTAATGCCAAAGCAGTGATGTGTTGGTCTCAGTGCATCATATCAGGAGGATCTTGGTGATGTTGACTTTGATCATTTGGTTAAGATTCATATGGTTAAGATAGTGTCCCCAGGTTTCTCCATTGTACAGTTAATTAATAAGTAACTAGTGGGGAGCTCCTTGTTCTTTGAGCACTTCCTTAACTTTTGGTGCAACAAGGTGTTCTAGGATCCCCTGTGTTTTCCCTGTTCTAGATCTGGATTCAGCTTTTTCAAAAAGTTCTTACTATTTTTAATGGAGAATAGTATTTAGAAGCCAAGCTCTGGATGCTAGGTGTGCTCACTGCTACTGTTATTCCTTTGGTGATGCCTCAGTGGACAGAGAAAGGAGATGCATGTATACACATGTATTTTATTTATAAAACCAGAAAGTATTAAAATTATATTAAAACCTATAAATTAACATTGATGCCTCTAGTCCCAATCAATACATTTTAGTTGTTCCCCGTTCCACATTTGTTATCTCTATCCTCCAATCCTAAGAAACCTGGCCCTCAATGTATGTTATCCTCAAAGTATTTACTTATTTGTTCAAGCCTAGAATATATAGAAAGTGGTTTTAGAATTGCTAATATCTACCACTGTGAAAAGAAAACCTCTTGACTACAGCTAGCATTTGTTTATAGTTCTTTTTAAAAAATTACTTAAGAGTGACGTTTGCAAATCTTAAGTGTACATTTCCACACGTTTTGACAAATGCATACTCTCTTGTAATCCACATTCCTATCAAGATATAGAACATTCCCATCACCTTAGAAAGTCCAGTCAACTTTTATCCCAGTCAACTTTCCTTCAGAGGCAATCACTTTTCTTACTTTTTTCACCATAAATTAGTTCTGCCTATTCTAGAACTTCATATAAAGGGAATCATACTATGTTGGTTTGTGTTTAGATTCTTCCATTTAGCATATCTGTGAGATCTACCCATGTTGTGTATACAGTAATTCATTCGTTTTTGTTAAGAACTAGTATTCCATTGTATGAATATACCACCCCCCCCCTTTCTCTTTTTTTTTTTTTTTGGCGGTACACGGGCCTCTCACTGTTGTGGCCTCTCCCATTGCGGGGCACAGGCTCCGGACGCACAGGCTCAGCGGCCATGGCTCACGGGCCCAGCCGTTCCACGGCATGTGGGATCCTCCCCGGACCGGGGCACGAACCTGCGTCCCCTGCATCGGCAGGCGGATTCTCAACCACTGTGCCACCAGGGAAGCCCTACCACCCTCTTTTTTAATCCATTCTTCTGTTGATGGGCATCTCCCCCACCCCCCGATGCCAACTTTTTGGCTATTATGAATAATGACTATGAACTTTCTTGTACACATCTTTTTGTGGATATACATTTTCATTTATCTTGGGTATAAAACTAGGGATGGAATTTCTAGGTTATAAGGTAGGTAAATGTTTAACTTTCACCCTGTTAACTAAGAAACTGATAAACTCAAAAGAGAGGTTTTTTTTTTCCCCCGAGTCACTCTGCAGTTAGTTATATAGGATCTCAAAAAGGTCTACATATTGCATTTGGTTTTCATATCTCTGTCAGACTCTCTTACCCATCTCTCCCACCCCTCATGCCATTTTATTTGTTGGAGGTACTAGAACATTTGGCTTGCAAAATATTCCACATTCTGGATTTGGTTGATTACTTTCTCATTATGTCATTTAGCTTGTTACTCTATTCCTGGTATTTCCTGTTATCTTGCAGCTGTATCTAGAGATTGAGCAGATTCAGGTTCATTTTTTTTTTTTGAAAGGAGCCATTTCATAGGTTCACAGGTGTAGCTATATGTTTTGTATTGTAATATATCAGGAAGCATATGTGTGCTTCTCCCATTTTTAGTGTTGCAAAGATAGACTTGTGTGTAAGTGATGTCAGCCTGATCTCTCCATTGTGATGTTCTCCATCAACCTTACAGCTAATGAATTTTAGCATCCATTCATAGTTATTGCCTAAATCTGTTATTTCAATGGGGTTGCCAAATGGTGATATTCAAATTTCCCCACTCCTTCTGACTTTATTACCTGGGATTTTTCTGTATGGAAGAACTTTCCCCCAGTAAGCTTTTCAGTACTCTGAAACAGAATTCATACAGAAAAGGCAAAGTTAAATGTTTGATCTTTTCACTTTATCAACTTTTAGAGTAATAAGTTGGTACCTTAGCAACCTCCAGTGGTGATGAATGAGATTTTATTTTTTTTTAGTATCACGACAAACTCATGAATGTTTATATATTTGATATGTTTCAATCCAGTGCAGTCATGATTTCTTTTTCTCACATGATGTCATCTTAGGCCACTATGTTTCTTTGATTTGGCTCCTATGACTTTTGGCATGACTCTATTTGTCTTCGATAGCTTCTTTGCCTTCCTGGTACAAGACACCTTAGGCTAATGTGTGTATTTCCAACCTCAGGCTTGGATTCAGTCATTTCTATGAGAAGTCCTGGTGCCTTTTTGTGGGTAATGATATCTAGAGAGTGTGATCTGGGCCCTCGTGTTGCTCATTGCCACCGGGTTGTCATTGCTTCTATGCCTTTTCAATGGACAGAACTAGGAAATACTTATTATTAGAAACAGAAAAAATATGAGTACATACTGATATTTTCCATTCAAATTTAACTTCATGGGGTCTTTAATTTATACTTCTTTATTTTCGACATTTGGATTCCTAGTGATGTCCAACTGATTATTTGCTACAAAATACATGTAACACTTTAAAAATAAAAATATGCATATTACTACTGCATGCAACTTTTCTGCTCCATGTGGTGTCAGTGATATTTTTGTGGTGGCTGGGCTTGACTGGGCTGGGCTGGCCAGGAGGATCTAAGACAACTCACTTACGTGCCAGGTGCCTTGGCAAAGGATGGCTGGAAATGTGGGCGCAGCTGGGCCCTCCTCTTTCTCCAGGTGGTTTCAGGGCTATGCGGTGGTCTCTCTAGCAGGGTAGTAGGACTTCCTACATGATGGTTTAGGGTTCTAAGAGAGTAAAGGGGAAGCTGACGGTCCATTCAAAGGCTAGAGTCTGACTGATCGAGTGTCATTTCCACCATATTCTATTGTTCAAAGTAGTCGTAAGCCAGCCCAGATTCAAAAGGCAGGAAAAGATGTCACAATTCTGGACGAAAGGCGTGTGAACGAATTCATAGCTATCTTTAAACCACGACACTCCCTGCCCTTTCAAATCACATACTCCAAAGAGCATTCTGCACCTTTTATCACTGAAGAATATAACCAGGAAAGCATTCTATATCCTCTTTTATACTGCATGATCCTCCATTATATGGAAATTTCATTGTTTTTTCAACAAACCTCCAGTTGATGAGTATAGATCTTGTTTCTAATCTTGTCATGACAAAAAGTGCCCCGATAAATATTTTTATACACCATCATTTTGTATTCTTGACAGTAATGATTCCTGGAAGTGTAACTGTGAGGTGAAAGGATAGATGCATATGTGATTTTGCTAGACATTGCCAAATTCTCCATAAAAGCTGTACCGGCAATCCAGCAATGTATGAAGTGCCCATTTCACCATAACCTCACCAACAGAGAGTGTTGTCAAACTTATTAAATTTTTGCCAGTTTAATAGGTGAGAAATAGTATTTTTTTCTTTTTCTGGTATCCTTGAAGTTCATTGAGGTCTAACATACAAAGTATGTACAGTGAACTAATTTTAGTGTAAAGTTTGATATACTTTTATTTACATACACATCTGTAACTATCATCATGATCAAGATATATTTCCAGAAGCTGGAAGCCTTCTTTCTGCTATTTCTCAGTCAACAGTGCTGCCAGAACTAACTAGTATTGATTTCTAGCACCATGGATACCTTTTCCTCATATAAATAAATCACACAGCATGATTTTATTTCTGGCTTCTTTCATTGAGCATCTGTGAGATTCATCCACGTGGTTATATGTAGCATGTTGGTTATTATCTACTACTGTGTAGTATTTCACTGTATGATTAAATAAATTATAGTTATTCTGTGGATGGGCACTTAGGTTTTCCAGGGTTTTTTTGGGGGGGGTGCTTTTTTGAGTAACACTGGTATGAGAATTTTTGTCCATTTTTGGACATCTACACTTATTTCTCTTGGGTATTTATTTATAAGTGGAATTTGTGGGTCATGGGGTAGACTCATGTTATCTTTAGCTGACACTGCCAAATAGTTTCCCAACATAGTTGTGCCAATTTATGCCTGATCAGCAGCCTATGAGAGCTCTCACTGATCCACATCCTTGCCAAAATTTGTTATTAGTCTTTTAAAATATTAGCCATTCTGGTGGATATGTAATGATGGTTTATTATGATTCATATTTGTTATTTCCTTAATGGCTAGTGGTGGTAAGTACCTTTTCATAGTCATTCGAATATCTTCTTTTGTGAAATGCCTGTTAACGTTTTTTTTTTCCCATTTTATATCATATTAGATTGTTTTGCTTCTTTATTTTAGAAATTCTTTTTATATGCTAGATACGACTTTTGTCATATGCATGTAGTTTTATTTGCTCTTATTTTGAACAAGGTCAAATATCTTTTTATTTAATTAAAGGTTTTGGGTTGTTGGTTCATATACTTTGCTTATTTTAAATTTGGTTGTTAGTCTTTTTCTTCTTAATTTTAGATTTTCATATATTTGGAATATTAGTCTTTTGTCTATGATATTCATTGTAATAGTTTCCCTGCTTGCAATTTTCTTAACTTTATAGGATTTTTGTTGTTGTTGTGCAAAACCTTTTTAAAAAATGTCCTTAAATGTATATATCTTTCCTTTTATTGCTTTTAGGTTTTGAGTCATAGCTAGGACAGATTTTCCTTATTTTAATTTAATTTAATTTAATTTACTTTTGCTGTGCCAGATCTTAGTTGCGGCATGCAGGATCTTCATTGCCCTGTGTGGGATCTTTGTTGCGGCATGCAGGATCTTTTAGTTGCAGCATGTGGGATCTAGTTCCCTGACCAGGGATCAAACTTGGGCCCCCTGCAGTGGGAGCACGGAGTCTTAGCCACTGGATCACCAGGGAAGTCCCTTCCCCATTTATTATTTAAAACTTTTAAGTCTCTACTCCGTTTGGAATTTATCCTAAAACTTTTAAATCTCTACTCCGTTTGGAATTTGAGAAATGAATATTTTGTTTTTTTCCATATGGTCATCTAGTAGTCTCAACATCATTTATTAAAACGTTATCTTTTACCATTTATTTGAGATACTGTCGTCATCAAGTATTAAATTGCCATATATGCTTAGATCTATTTTGGGGTTTTCTGTTGGATCACTGGTCTGCCTGTCAATGATATAATAGCACACCGTTTTATTCATAAAGGCTTTATAATATGTTTTAATATCCAGTAGGTCTAGCCCTTACCTCACCATTATTCTTTGTTTTGGGGAGCTTTCTTGGATATTCTTGCTTTTTTATTCTTCCATATGAACTTTATTATCAACTCGCTTAGCTTCAGAAAAAAATAAAACTTAACTGAATCTTTATTGGGATCACAATAAATGTCCTTATGATGCTGAGTTTTCCTGTCTAAGAACATGTCTTTCTATTGGTTCAAACAAATTTTGTTTTCAGGAGTATTTTGTAGGTTCCCTCATACAGGTTATGCACATTTCTTATGAGGTTAATGCCCAGCGTTAAGGAGAAATGTCCCCAGCACAAGGAAGGATCCATCCATTTCTCTTTCTCCAAAAATTTAATACTCAACAGGGAAATTCAGGCCAGCCGCTCCGCGGCATGTGGGATCCTCCCAGACCAGGGCACGAACCCGCAACCCCTGCATCGGCAGGCGGACTCTCAACCACTGCGCCACCAGGGAAGCCCCAATGCCTAGGTTTTAAAAAAAATTTTTTTTTATCTTACTTTTTAACCCCCTTTGCTATTGTGAATGGGTTTTATCTTCTCTTCCCTTACATCTTCTAATAGGTTATTTTGTATATGTGAAGTCTGCTGCTTTCTGCAATAGGTATCAAGCAAGGTCGGGTCAGACGAGAGAGATAGAAACAATTATTTTAACACAGATTATTTCATACAACTAATTGCTAACTGATATAAAGATGTTAAGTGGGTAACTGAAAAGATTAAAAAAGAACACCAAGGTGTCACAGAGGAAGGCACTTCAGGAAGCGGCTACTGCCCATAGGGCTGGTAAAAAGGGAAGAGGATGAAGTTATTAAATCTAGAAGTTTGGGGTGGGGTCCTGCAGAGCTGACACTTGGACTTTGAGGAGGGGTCTGTTGGGCTGGTGCGGGCCTCTCCAAGCTCAGAGAAAGGGCCTATGGGAAGTGGACTTCTGAGGAGAGGACATGGACTGGCTGGACCTGGTGTCTTTTGAAGGGTACATGAGGAGGCTGGTTCTGTAATTCTTGGAGAAACTGAAAATTGGATCCCACTGCTGCTACTAGAGTGAGGGCTCATTGCTTGGAGACATTCACAGGAATAGGAAGTAGGCAGGAAGCCAACAGGGAAAAGTGAGTCCCTTCTTCCTCCTCCAGCCCTGTGGTCTCCCTCTAGGGCCCCCTACTGTTAAAAGCCACACAGAAAAATCTGTCCAAATCTGTAGTACTGACACTTTACATAAAGAGATCTCACAGGTTTACATGACCTGTAAGATCTAGTAATAATAAATTCATTATTCATTTAACTGACAAAACTGAAATTGGGTTTGTAGAATCCCATTTCTGCTTCACAAAGCTGAGTATACATGGGTGGGTTTGGAGCTGAAGGGACAATACTTTAATAGCTGGCAAAGTATGTTAATTTTCTATTTGGTTATTTTACTAAATTCTTTTAATATTTATTAGTAGTTTTACCCATGATTCTTTTGAGTTTCATCATTTGCAAGTAGAGGTATTTTTACCTACTTCCTTCCAACTTTTACTGCTGAATTTTGATCCTGGTTCCTAAAATGTCTCAGTCACAATGACTAGGAAATCTAAGTCACGCTGCTCTTGGAATAAATTACTCTCCTTCCTTGGAATGACTTTGAGGGAGGGGGCTGTATCAGAGGAGAAAGATTTTTTGTGGCTGTCTTTGCTGAGTGCTTATAAAAACCCAACACAGCACTGACTGCTGTTTCTTGGCTGTGCCTAGGACACCAGAGGTGCCTAACGAATGCTAAATACTGGTGAGATAACTGTGTAGGTTTGCTTGTTCATCCACTCTTCCTTTTTCTGACCTGGTTACATCCACTCTCCCTTCTGACATATCATCAATGAGGACACTCTATCCATGTCACTATATAGTGATTGGTTCAGGGATTATCATGTGACCTAAGCTAGCCAATGAGGCTCAATCTCAGAATTTTTGGTGAAACTAATGGGAATAATCTCTTTTCCTTGGGTCTCCTCAGTTATTCGCTTCTAAACCTGGTGATCTTTTTTTTATTTTTCGTTTTCCATTTTGGTTTATTACAGCATATTGAGTAAGTTCCCTGTGCTCCACAGTAGGACCTTGTTTGTTTTATATATACTAGTTTGTATCTGCTAATCCCAAACTCCTAATTTATCCCTCTCCCAAGCCCTTTCCCCTTTGGTAACCATAAGTTTGTTTTCTATGTCTGTGAGTCTCTGTTTTGTAAATAAGTTCATGTGTCATATTTTAGATTCCATGTATAAGTGGTATCATACAGTATTTCTTTCTCTGTCTGACTTAGTATGATAATCTCTAGTTGCATCCATGTTGCTGCAAATGGCTTATTTCATTCTTTTTTATGGCTGAGTAAACCACATCTTCTTTATCCATTCATCTGTTAATGGATATTTATGTTGCTTCCATGTCTTGGCTATTGTAGACAGTGCTGTTATGAACATTGGGGTGCATGTATCTTTTCAAATTAGGGTTTTATCCAGATATAGCCCAGGAATGGGACTGCTGGAGCATATGGCAACTGCCATACTGTTTTCCATAGTGGCTGTACCAATTTGCATTCCCACCAACGATGTAGGAGGGTTCCCTTTCCCCCACACCCTCTCCAGCATGTTATGTATTTGCAGTTTTTTTTGTTTTTTTTTTTGCGGTACGCAGGCCTCTCACTGTTGTGGCCTCTTGCGTTGCGGAGCACAGGCTCCGGACACACAGGCTCAGCGGCCATGGCTCACGGGCCCAGCCACTCCGCGGCATGTGGGATCTTCCCAGACTGGGGCACGAACCCGTGTCCCCTGCATCGGCAGGCAGACTCTCAACCACTGCACCACCAGGGAAGCCTGTATTTGTAGACTTTTTAATGATGGCCACTCTAGTGTGAGGTGGTACCTCACTGTAGTTTTGATGTGCATTTCTCTAATAATTAGCAATGTTGAGGATCTTTTCACATGCCTATTGGCCACCTGTATATCTTCTTTGGAGAAATGTCTATTTAGGTCTTCTACCCCTTTTTTGATTGGGTTGTTTTTTTGTTTTATGAGCTGTTTGTATATATTTTGGAAATTAAGCCCTTGTCAGTTGCATTGTGCAAATATTTTCTCCCATTCTGCAGGCTGCCTTCTTGTTTTGTTTATGGTTTCCTTTGCTGTACAAAAGCTCGTAAGTTGGATTAGGTCCATTTGTTTATTTTTTCCTTTTATTTCTAAGGGAGACTGACCTAAGAAAACATGGGTATGATTTATGTCAGAGAATGTTTTGCCTATGTTCTCTTCTAGGAATTTTATGCTATCGTATCTTATATTTAAGTCTTTAAGCCATTTATTTTTTGTGTATGGTGTGGGGATATGTTCTAACTTCACTGATTTACATGCACCGTCCAACTTTCCCAACACCACTTGCTGAAGAGACTGTCTTTTCTCCATTGTATATTCTTGCCTCCTTTGTTGAAGATGAATTGATCATAGCTGTGTAGGTTTATTTCTGGGCTCTCTCTTCTGTTCCATTGATCCATATGTCTGTTTTGGAGCCAATACCATGCCATATTGATTACTGTAGCTTTGTGGTATTGTCTGAAGTCTAGGAGGGTTATTGTTCTAGTTCTGTGAAAAATGTCATGGGTAATTTGATAGGGATAGCATTAAATCTGTAGATTGTTTTGGGTAGTACGGCCACTTAAACAATACTCTTCCAATCCAAGAGCATGGGATGTCATTCCATTTCTTTGAATCATCTTCAGTTTCCTCTATCAATGTTTTTTAGTTCTCAGCATGTAAGTCTTTCACTTCACCTCCTTGGTCAGGTTTATTCCTAAGTATATATATTTTTTGATGTGATTTTAAAAGGTATTTTAAACTTTCCCTTTCTGATATTTAACAGATTTCTGTATGTAAATCTTGTATCCCCCTACCTTGCTGAATTTATCAGTTCTAGTAGTTTTTGTGTGGAATCTTTAGGGTTTTCTATATATAGTATCATGCCATCTACAGATAATGACAATTTTACCTCTTCTCTTTCAATCTGGGTATCTTTTACTTCTTTTTCTTGTCTGATTGCTGTGGCTAGAACTTCCGATACTGTGTTGAATAGAAGTGGTAGAGTGGGCATCCTTGTCTTGATTTTAGTGGGAAGGCTTTCAACTTTTTAGCATTGAGTACTATATTGGCTGTAGGTTTGTTATAAATAGCTTTTATTATGTTGAGGTATGTTCCCTCTATACCCACTTTGGTAAGAGTTTTTATCATGAATGGATGTTGAATTTTATCAAATGCTTTTTCTGCATCTATTGAGATGATCATGTAGCTTTTGTCTTTTGTTGATGGGGTACATCATATTGATTGATCTGTCTATGTTGAACCATCCTTGTGAACCTGGGGTGAATCCAGACAGGAAGCAAGTATGAAGTTGAAGTCTAAACATTGGGCTGTTGACGGCACAGAAGGCATGTGTCTGTGTGTGTGTGTAATACAAGGTGGTCCCATGAGAGAAGTTAAGACGAGATGACTGTTGGGCTGAGCATTTAGGAATGAATGACAGATTAACCACAGAGGATCAGTTCAGTTCAGGTTGGTCATTCGATGAGCAAATATGATCAGCATTGTTGTAAACCCCTTCCCTGCAAGAGACAAGTATAAGAAACCCTGTGGGAGATCAGAAGGGCAGCGTTATTTCACTGGTCAGTGTGATTGGTCCCAAGGCAGTGCCATCTGACAGGGCAGACAACCAGAGGTGGAAGCCCCAGTGTTTGCAGGCAAGGAGGCAGAACCATCTGAGAACATTGGGTGACTTGCTCAAGGACATGCAGCAGAGTTAGAGATGTGTTCTGAATAGAGCTTCAGGATTGCAGTGCTTTCCTCCCCGCACCTTGCATCCCTGAGAAATTCATCTGGCATATAAAGAAAGTAGGGTGGTTGAGGCACAGGGTGGATGTGTGTACAAATGAATTCTTTTTCTTTTTGGCAACTTCAGGGAAGGTGCAAAGGAGCTGACAGATAAAGCTGTGGGAAACTGATTGAAACTTTCTCACGTTGCATGATTATTATTACTATTAATCAAGATAAAACCTTACTGTGTGCTGACAGTGTAGCTAGCACAGTGCCCAACAAAAACATGGATGCAGTCTTCGTTTAAAAAAAAAAAAAGACAGTAATTTATAAAGCAGCAGGAGGAGAAGACAGATCACCTAAGTGAGGCAGGGCAGGCTTCATTTCGTTTCTTCTTAGGGCCTTCTCACAATTGAGGGGCTGTGCCCTAATTGCAGTGACTTCCGGCTTCTATAATTTGCATGATGTCTGTCTGCTAAGAACACATTTTGCTCAAAAATCATTCCAGCTGTACTCATATTCTTTCTATTTTGTACCATCTATCTCCCTTTTAGATCAGAAATAAAAACAGTTGTCATACTTTGCAAAACTTTCATTATAAGAACTGAGAAGAAAAATAATACAAGGGGGATGCTCTCAAGAGAAAAACTTGGAAGAGAACATAATATATCAGCCAAATAGAAGGAGGAATTGCAGGAAATGGCCTTCTAGCTTAGAACTGTGTCAGACATGGGGAAAAAAGCCAGGTTGATTAAAACAACTTATCACCTTTAAAAAAAAATCAGGATGATGATGTCTGGGCATATAAATTATACCTCCACCCATCCAGCCAGGAGAACACAGCAGTGAGACTGCCTGGATGGAATTCTCCAGGATATCACTATAATCTTTATATCCCTTTCTTATCTCTTGCCTTCTTTTTGCAGTTGATGTTTACTTCAGTAAGTGAGAGCTTTTTATTTTTTCTCCCTTCTTTTTGTTATTTCCAGCCCTTAAAGCTGACCTTAAATGTGGGCCTCCTGAGCTCAGGCTAATGATGAAGGCATAGAGACTGCTCGGTTGCTGGTTAACCACTTGTATACTTACATAGTAGACGTTGATTATTGTCAACTATTGTGTGAGTTGATTTTAAATTTATAAACATCCTTGGGGGGCACCTACAAAGTGCCAGGCATCAGGGATGCTGTGATTAAAAAAGTGAAGCATGTCTTCAACTTTCTTATAATCTAATGGGAGAAAGATTATGCAAACAACAGAGTGAGTTTACACAGAGTGCCCATAGTGTGTCAGGTCCGTGGCTGACATCAGATATATTTGTGGGCACCCTCTCCCTTATCTTCTTTAAGTATCCTGAAGGATGGAAGGAACCAGGACCAAGGAGGAGTGTGGTCAACTCCACCTGGGTGAATGTGGGAAGATTTCATTTATGAGGTTGGCCTGAACTGAGAGGGAATTTACCAGGTGGGCAAGGGAAGGAATGAGGAAATGAGATGAGTGACGAAGGCACAGGGGAGAGAAGCAGCAGGGTGTATCAGGGAGGTAGCCAGAGGTTTGGAATGACTGGAGTGCAGAGTTCAGGGTTGGGAGCTGGCAAGAAACAAGCATGGAAGGGAGGGCAGCTATGCTCTTACTTCTAAGCTGTTTAGCTGTGGCCGCAAGGAACTTCTGTATCATGGAAGGGTGGCTGCGAGGGGCCCAGAGTTTATGGGTGAATTAAATGGTTAATGTTTGGGGCTTGGAGAGCCATCTCCCTTTAAAGCAGAAAGTCTGAACAATGCCAACAAGAGATGACTTGGGGAGTTCTTACTGCCCAACAGAAGCTGATAGAAAATGCTAATCAGGTTGGATCAGCCCCAGGATTTTAGGTTTTGGGCTGGCCTTACCCATAAGGAAGAGCAGCCCCATGGGCTGCAATCAACTCTTGATTACTGGCAGCTGCGGGCACCTCACCCTTGTGACTGTCTCTTTCAGCTCACCAAATCCTGACAGAGAGAGAAGCCTTGTTGGGGAATAAGACTGAAGCTAAAAGAACTGAACAGTTATAATGGTAGTTATTACAACAGCTACCATTTGTTGAGCACCTGGTATGCCAGGCACTCTACAGGGTACTTTGATATTTCTGGGCTGTTATGAGCAGAGCATATAAGATTGGTATTATCATTCCCATTCTAGAGATGAGGAAACTGAAGCTCAAAGAGATGATGTCACTTGCCCAAGATCTAGGAAAGTTCTAAAGGGACAAGGGAGTGGTTTGTGTTGTGCTCACCACTGCGACCCCAGAGTCTATCATATGTTAGGTGCTGAATGTATACTTGATGGTGAATGAATGGACAGTCATCCAGCTAAAAGTGCCCAAGGTGGGTTTGGAATCCAAGTCTGTGGGATTCAGGAGCAATTCTTTCCACCATCCTCCACTGTCCCAGAGCAGAAGGCAGCAGAGTGTCACTGCCAGAATCAGTGTGGTAACAGCAAATGGTTGAGGAGAGCCAAAGAGAGAGAATTTGCTGTGGCCCTGAAGTGGTCAAAGAAGGTGTCATGAAAGAGTAGGGTTTTAGCAGGGCTTTGAAGGTCAAAATTTGGGTGGCTGGAGGGAAAGTTCAGTCTGTCCTGGGTGGCTTGAGAAGCAGAGTGATGTCACAGTAAATAGCTCAGCCCCTGGGGTCAAACTTTCCAGGGTTCAAATTCTGACTCTGCCTCGAGGAGGTTGTGTGATGCTGGGCCAACCTCTCTGTGCCTTAGTTTTCTCATGGGCAGCTGGGAGTAGCTCCAGATAATCCATGCAAATGACTTTTCACACAGTGCCTGGCACACAATAATAGTTGGATAAATATTTGCTGTCATTAGACCAGAGCAAAGCACTTTTTCTACGTGAAGGGAAGAGCGGGGAAGATAGGATGGGATCAGAACACCCTGTGTCTAGAAAGCAGAGTAACGAATCTGAATTTTATTTTCTACTTAAAAAAACTGAATGATTCTGACAAGGACTAAATTGTTGCTGATTTGGTGTCATTCCTCACTTATTGTGAATTGTAAAGTTGGCCTTTTGCAGAAGGAGCTACTGGATAATTTCTGTGTTCCTGATTTTATGTCCAGGAGTGTGGTGTTTCTCTGGGGTCTCCAGTAAATGGAGGCCAACCTGTTAGCAAAAGCAAAACCCAAGAAGCCCAATAAAAAGTAGATGGGCTAATAAATAAACCCCCTGCCTAGAGAAAGGAAAACCTTATAAACTGAGGAAACCAGCTCCAGCCCTGTCACTAAAACCACCGCACTGAGAGATGGCTGCAATATTCTCAGCCTTTTTGCACGTTAATGCCTGAAAAAATGCAATAATCAAGTTTGCAGATGTGAAATTTACTTAGGAGGCAGCCTATTTGCTGTGATCATTGGCTTGGGATGCTGGCAATTGGCAAAATTTTGCAAGTGGATAAAGATGCCAGCCTTTATCCCAAATGATAGATCAGCATTGAATTAAGATTTTCAGTGAGCATTCTTCATCCATTGCTTTAGAATAGTTTATAAGATGGTGTCCTGTTATTTCTACTACATGCTGATACATCAGATTGTTTAATTATTCCAGACAATTTATCTCTGTTCTTTCACCCATCTTTCCTCAGCCCCTCCCCATGACTGCTTCCTTCAGAAGGTTGAAACCCAGAAGATAATAGTCAGAACAAACATAGCCCAAAGAAATCTGCATGAGACATCCCAAAGGCCATGAGCTTGGCAGGTTGTGGCATTAAAAGGTGCATATTTGAAAACTGCTGTTAGTCTTATTAAGACAATTTTTCCCATTTAGGCCTTTACCGAGTGAGTTGGAAAAGTTAAGATGGTTCAGTAAAGGATGGTAGAGAAAGAACTGTTTAAAGGATATATGATGGTTTAAAGTACAGAGGAGAAGCTTGGAAACAACATATGACTTAAGTTATTAAGTCTTCGAAGAAGAATGATAAAGGTAACCTGTTGTCTAAGGTAGGTAGCAGAGTAATGGAAATACAGAATGGGTTTGGTGAAATCAAGAAGAGCTGGGTTCCCATCTAGAATCCATCACATATAACTGTGGAACATCAGACGTGCTACTTGGCTTATCGGGCCCTCAGTTTCATTATCTGTGAAACAGGGATTGTGATTTCACACTAGAAACTCTGGTCTGAAAAGCTAGGTGCAAGGCCCCTGCATGAAGCCCCCTGTGAGCAAGTGAAATTTGACAAAGCACAAAGGGAAAAAAAAAAATCTTAGTTTTCAAGGTTACTGTTTTACTCTGTGGAACACTGCCTTTGGGGCAAAACAAGAAAGCAGCAGAGGCTAGCTGAGTTCATTGTCCCTGGAGATGGACCAAAGAGAAATGCAAGCAGTGTGTACACCTCAGGGTGACCTCAGGAAACTCAAAATACATCCTCCCCAATCCTAGCAGCAGAAGTAAGGCCCTTTGGAGCAGACAGTGGAGTGGAAGGACCTTGGACTCAGCTCCTCTCACGAGCACACCAAAAACACAACTTACTGCTGAACAGCCATTGATAAAAAAGACTGGAATCTGCCGAAAGAGATACTCTGCATCCAAGGGTATAAAGAAGAGACCACAACAAGATGGTAGGTGGGGCACACTTGCAATATCATGAAATCCCATACCCCCTGGGTGGGCAATCCACAAACTAGAGAATTATATTGCAGAAGCTCTCCCATAGGAGTGAGAGTTCTGAGCCCCATGCCAGGCTCCTCAGCTTTGAAGGCCAGCAGGGCTTGACTGCAGGAGCACCATAGGACTGTGGGAAGTGGGGACTCCACTCTTGGAGGGCACACACAAGGTCTCATGCATACCAGGCCCAGAACAAAGGCAGTGACTTCACAGGAGCCTCAACAGGACCTACCTGCTGGTCTTGAGGGGAGGTGTGGCTGTGGCTCTCCCTGGGGATGTGGACACTGGTGGTGGATATTTCAGGGAGTGTTCAGCTACGTGAACTCTTGAGGAGACAGACATCTTGCTTGGGTCATCCGCACCATAGCTGGCCCCACCCATCAGCAGACAGGCTGCCTAAAAACTTCCTGAGCCCACAGCTGCCTCTAGACACACCCCTTGACATGGCCCTGCCCACCAGATGGCCAAGACCCAGCTCCACCCACCAGTGGGCAGGCACCAGTTCCTCCCACCAGGAAGCCTGGGCAAGCCTCCAGACCAGCCTCACTCACAGGGGACAGAGACAAGAATCAAGAATACTAGAAGCTGGAAGCCTGCGGAACTCAGTCTGCAAACACAGAGATTTAGACAAAATGAGGTGGCAGAGGAATATTTCCCAGACAAAGGAACAAGGTAAAACTCCAGAAGAACAAGTAAGTGAAGGGGAGACAGGCAATCTATCTGAGAAAGACTTCAGAGTAATCATCATAAAGATGATCCAAAAGAATGAATGCACAGCACAAGAAGTTACAGGAAATTTTTAACTAAGAAATATAAAGAACAACCAAACAGAGCTGAAGAATATACAGTATTTGAAATGAAAAATACAGTAGAAAGAATCAGTAGCAGAATAAATGAGGCAGAAGAGCAGATAATGGAGCTGGAAGACAGAGTGGTGGAAATCACTGCTGTGGAACAGAATAAAGAAAAAGAATGAAAAGAATTAAGGACAGTTTAAGAGACCTCTGGGACAACATTAAATGCACCAACACTGGCATTACAGGGGTCCCAAAAGGAGAAGAGAGAGAGAGACAAGGGCCTGAGAAAATATTTGAAGAGATAATAGCTGAAAACTTCTCTAATATGGGAAAAGAAACAGTCACCGAAGCCCAGGAAGTGCAGAGTCCCAGGCAGGATCAACATGATGAAACACACGGTTATCAAATTGACAAAAATTAAAGACAAAACATTAAAATCAACAAAGGAAAAGCAACAAATAGCGTACAAAGGAACCCCCATAAAGTTATCAGCGGATTTTTTCAGCAGAAACTCCGCAGGCCAGAAGGGCATGGCATGATATATTCAAAGTGATGAAAGGAAAATTCTACCCAGCAAGGCTCTTGTTCAGATTTGACAGAGAAATCAAAAGCTTTACAGACAAGCAGAATCTAAAAGAATCCAGCACCACCAAACCAGCTTTACAACAAGTGCTAAAGGAACGTCTCTAGGCAGAAAAGACAAGATCACAAGTAGAAACAAGAAAATTACAAAATGTGAAAACTCCCCTTTAAAGGTAGACGTACAGTAAAGGTAGGACATCATCCACACACACACGTGAAACCTAAAGCAATCATCGTGAGAGGAGGAGAGTACCAATGCAGGATATTCTCAATGCATCTGAAATTGAGAGCGACTCGAAACAATCCTGTACATTTATAGACTGCTATATGAAAACGTCATGGTAACCACAAACCAAAAATCTGTAACAGATACACACACGAATAAGAAAAAGCAATCCAAACAGAACGTCAAAGATAGTCATCAAATCACGAGAACAAAAGAGGAAGAGAAGAAAAAAGACCTACCAACACAAACAGAAAACAATGAACAAAATGGCAGTGAGAACATACATATCGATAATTACCTTAAATGTAAACAGATTAAACGCTCCAACCAAAAGCCACAGACAGACTGGCTGAATGGATACAAAAACAAGACCCATATATATGTTGTCTACCAGAGACCCACTTCAGATCTAGAGACACATACAGACTGTAGTGGGGATGGAAAAAGGTATTCTGTGCAAACAGAAATCAAAAGAAAGCTGGAGACAAAGAAGGACACTACATAACAATCAAGGGATCAATCCAAGAAGATATAACAATTGTAAATATACATGCACCCAACACAGGAGCACCTCCGTACATAAGGCAGACGTTAACAGACATAAAAGGAGAAACTGGGGCTTCCCTGGTGGTGCAGTGGTTGAGAGTCCGAAAAAAAAAAAAAAAAAAAAAAAAAAAAGAGAAACTGACAGTAAAACAACAATAATGGGTGACTTTAACAGCCCACTCGGATCAATGGACAGCTAATCCAGACAGAAAATCAATAAGGAAACACAGGCCTTAAATGATGCATTAGACCAAATGGACTTAATTGATATTTATAGAGCATTCCATCAGACAGCAGCAGAATACACGTTCTTTTCAAAAGCGCATGGAACATTCTCATGGATGGATCACATGTGGACCACAGAGCAAGCCTTGGTAAACTGAAGAAAACTGAAATCGTATCAACCATCTTTTCCAACCACAATACCCTGAGATTAGCAGTCAACTACAAGGAAAAATAATGCAAAAAAACACAAGCACTTGGAGGTTAAACAATATGAAATGGGATTGTAACACTGATTTTGTGGTACTGTTCTGAAGAATGAAATTATGTTGAGTGCATAGGACAGTGCCTGGCAGATCACAGGTACACACTAAATTATAGTTAACAATAATAACTGACATAAGTAACGTTCTGTTGCAAGAAAGCCAAGTTAAATAAAACATGCTGCCTTTGCAACTTGCTAGACAGAACATGCCGTGTTGCAGCTTGCAACAGCCTGACAGAAGCTGGAATTTGTGGGATGTATTTGGGATGCAGAAGCATGAATATTGTACTGAGTTGGCAGGGACTATCAGAAGCCAGGCTGGGGAAGATAAAAAAAATCGTTCCTGGGAAGGCACCAGATGGGTTGTCTTTAGTCTCTGTGGGGACTCACTAAGTCCAATAACCTTGGCCCAAACCTCGATGACTGTTGCCATAGAAACCAGCACATGTGCCCAGCGGGAGTTCATTTCTCAAAGCTTCCAGCCCATGCCAACTCCAGAGGTGAGACAGCTGCTCTTTATCCCCGAGTGGAGGTCCTGGCACCTGGCAAATAGTTGAATCAGTGCAATTTGTGAAGCCCTAAGAGCTCTGTCCCAGAGGAACCACAGGACCAAAAAATCCTGCCATGGTCACCTTCCCATCCCTAAATGATCAACACTCACCTGAAAAAAGAAAATCCAAACATCACCATCTCAGATCAGTTGACAACCTGTAAGACATAATTTTCCAAGGAAAGCAAAGGGCCTGCATTTTTTTTTAATACCATGCAGTGGTTTGCCCTGAAACAGTTTCTCACAGTTTCCTTTTCCCAGGAAACATCTATGTATCTCAGGGAACGCCCAGCTCTGTTCTTGGCTCTTTGGCTTTTACCTTCTTCTAGGGGACCCAGAAGCCCATCAGAGTTCCTCGTATAAATGGAAAGCGGCTTTTCACTTTACGATATGATCAAAATTGTATGAAATTCAATATGGGTTTTTCTTTTGCCTTTCCCACAAATTGTAAAAAAAAATGTCTAAATCCATACTAAGGCAAGTTTCATTCCTTTGGTACTGAGTTTATATATCACATTTTTCAACTTGGGGAACAGTTTAAAAGCTGAGCCTTTATATCCCTCTAACAAAGGAAGAAGAGAAATGCTTTTGACCAAAGTGCTTTCTGCCCAGGTTTGACATCAGGTGGGCTGATGGCCAGCTGGGATGGCAAGGACTGGAGAAATTTAACCAGTGAGAAGACTGGAAGATAAGTAGAGAACTGAATTTTTGAGTTAAAAAATGACTTCTTAGGCTATTATCCCGTGGTTTGCTGGAATTTCAGATGTGCATCCACAGAAGATCTATAGAGTTTGGTATGTGCACATCAGCGCAGATACCGAGATGCTCTGAGAAACTTCTTTGACGGAGGGTACAAGACTGTAGACCCCTGACACTTTAAGTCATAGTTCATGCGTTGACACTTTTCCTTTTCCCAATTAGCACCACCCCCCTCAATAACAAGCTGTAGGGGTAGAGAAGAGTTAATCCTAGAAAATTGTTTACAGTATCTTTCTAATTTAAGAGAAGTTAATTTTCTATAGATTCAGACCTTGAGCTTCATGTGCCTGAATCTGGGGGGTGCCCATGCTCATTCAATAGTTCCAGCATTAAGTAAAGGTCAGTTCTGAAGAGGGAGGCAATGTATAATTGGAAGAAAGGTTCTCTGGGCCAATCTCTCAGGAACCTTCTGCAGCACCCAGGAGAACAGGTATGTGGAGCCAGGTATGTGGTGGTCCCTCCCCCTCTGCCCTCCCTCAGAGCTTGTTGTCTCTCCAGGACAGTGGACCACATCCTTTGCTTCTAGGACAGAGGTTCTCAAATTCGAGAGGACATCAGAATCCCCGGGGGGGTGGGAAAAATTTGTAAACAAATGCAGTTTTCCAGGTTCCCAGAGGTTTTAATTCAGTTGATCTGAGGTGGACACAGCTGGTTGTAAGTATTAAAAAGTGACATCATTAAAAACTAACATTACTATGTACTTTGTACATTATGTGCCCTTCCACATATGTAAGCATATGCTTTATCATACATAATTAATTCACAATTATACATATCAGGTATTATCTATCCCATGTGTATAAGCATGTACATCAGTCTCTTGATCTTACATAACACATCATATAGTCCAAGTCACATTAGATTCCAGTCCCTACCAATATTCAAACATATAAGAGGAGGTAAGTCATAACAAGGTGAGCATCTTGGAAAGTGTGGTGAATCAAAGTGTAGCTTAAAGAAAAGCACCTAGTTTACTCCCAGGAGATTTCATACTGCATGAACACTCGGTGCTAAAACTATCCTACCAAACTCAACTATCATAAGTAAGTAAAACATTCATCCAACATCTAAAGTATAGGAGATAAGAAAGACAGGATGGTGGAGCAGAAGACCTGGAGCTCACCTCCTCCTGCACGAACACCAGAATCACAGCTAACTGCTGAACAGCCATCAGTAACAGAGACTGGAACCTACCAAAAGGGAATTCTACGTACAAAGACAAGAAATCACAACAAGATGGGAGGAGGGGCACCCTGACTTATATGATCAAATCCCATACATCCCCAGGTGGGCGACCCACAAACTTGAGAATAATTATATTGCAGCAGTTCTGCCATGGGAGAGAACTGAGCCCCACGTCAGGCTCCCCAGCCTGGGGGTCTGGCATCAGGAGGAGGAGCCCCCAGAGCATTTGGCTTTGAAGGCCAATGAGGCTTGATCACAGGAGCTCCACAGGACTGGGGGAAACAGAGACTCCACTCTTGGGGGATGCACACAAGGTCATGTGCACACTAGGACATGGGGCAAAAACAGTGACTTCATAGGACCCTGGGCCAGACTAGCCTGCTGGTATTGGAGGGTCTCCTGGGGAGGCAGGAGGCAGCTGTGGCTTTCTCTTAGGACATAAAGGCTGGTGGCAAACATATACAAGAGCACACATCTGAAGGCTGATATCTTGCTTGGGACATTAGCAAAAACAATAGAAAAGATCAATGAAACTAAAAGCTGGTTCTTTGAAAAGATAAACAAAATTGATAAACCTTTAGTCAGACTCATCAAGAATAAAAGGGAGAGGGTCCAAATCAATAAAATCAGAAATGAAAAAGGAGAATTTACGCCCAACATCACAGAAATACAAAGGACTGTAAGAGACTACTACAAGCAACTATACGCCAATAAAATGGACAACCTAGAAGAAATGGACAAGTTCTTAGAAAGGTACAATCTCCCAAGACTAAACCAGGAAGAAATAGAAAATATGAACAGACCAAATACAAATACCGAAATTGAATCTATGATTTAAAAATTCCCAACAAACAAAAGTCCAGGACCAGATGGTTTCACAGGTGAATTCTATCAAACATTTACAGAAGAGATAACACCTATCCTTTTGAAACTATTCCAAAAAAATTTGCAGAGAAAGGAACACTTCCAACCTCATTCTATGAGGCCACCATCACCCTGATACCCAAACCAGACAAAGATAACCACAAAAACAGAAAATTACAGGCCAATATCACTGATGAACATAGACACAAAAATCCTCAACAACATACTAACAAACTGAAGCCAACAATATATTAAAAGGATCATACACCATGATGAAGTGGAATTTGTCCCAGGGATGCAACGATTTTTCAGTATCTGCAATTCAGTCAGTGTGATACACCACATTCATAAATTGAAGACCAAAGCAATCTTGAGAAAGAAAAACGGAGCTGCAGGAATCAGGCTCCCTGACTTAAGACTGTACTACAAAGCTACAGTCATCAAAACATTATGGTACTGGCACAAAAAGAGACATACAGATCAACGAAACAGGATAGAAAGGCCAGAAATAAACCCACGCACCTATGGTCAATTGATCTATGACAAAGGAGGCAAGAATATACAATGGAGAAAAGACAGTCTCTTCAATAAGTGGTGCTGGGAAAACTGAACAGCTACATGTAAAAGAATGAAATTAGAACATTTTCTAACACCATACACAAAAATAAACTCAAAATGGACTAGAGACCTAAATGTAAGACTGCATACTATAAAACTCCTAGAGGAAAACATTGGCAGAACACTCTTTGATGTAAATCACAGAATATCTTTTTGGACCTGTCTCCTACAGTAATGGAAATAAAAATGAAAATAAACAAATGGACCTAATTAAACTTAAAAGCTTTTGCACAGAAAAGGAAACCATAAACAAAACAAAAAGACAATCTACAGAATGGGAGAAAATATTTGCAAATGATGAGACTGTCAAGATAATCTCCAAAATATACAAACAGCTCATACAGCTCAATATCAAAAAAAAAAAAAAAACAACCCAATCAAAAAATGGGCAGATCTAAAAAGCCATTTCTCCAAAGAAGACATACAGATGGCCAAAAGGCACATGAAAAGATGCTCAGCACTGCCAATTATTAGAGAAATGCAAATCAAAACTACAACGAGGTATCACCTTGCACCAGTCAGAATGGCCATCATCAAAAGTCTAGAAGTAACAAATGCTGCAGAGGGTGTGGAGAAAAGGGAACCCTCCCTACAATGCTGGTGAGAATGTAAGTTGGTACAACCACTACAGAACAGTATGGGGGTTCCTTAAAAACTAAAATGAGAGCTACCATATGATCCTGCAATCCCACCCTGGAGAAAACCACGATTCAAAAAGACACATGCGGGCTTCCCGGGTGGCGCAGTGGTTGAGAGTCCGCCTGCCGACGCAGGGGACACGGG
>NW_006797481.1:9718272-9751766 GCF_000442215.2 Lipotes vexillifer | reverse complement strand
GATACATGCACCCCAATGTTCACAGCAGCACTATTTACAATAGCCAAGACATGGAAACAACCTAAATGTCCACTGACAGATGAATGGGTAAAGAAGATGTGGTATATATATACAATGGAATATTACTCAGCCATAAAAGAAGAATGAAATAATGCCATTTGCAGCAACATGGATGGACCTAGAGATTATCATATTAAGTTATGTAAGACAAAGACAAATATATGATATCACTTATGTGGAATCTTAAAAAAATGATACAAATGAACTTATTTACAAATCAGAAATAGACTCAAGAGACACAGAAAACAAATTTATGGTTACCAAAGGGTGGGGGGAGGGATAAATTAGGAGTTTGGGATTAAAATATACACACCACTATATATAAAATAGATAACCTACAAGGACCTACTATATAGCACAGGGAACTATACTCAATAACCTATAATGGAAGGGAAAGTAAAAAAAAAAGAATATATATATTTATATATATATATATATATATATATGTGTGTGTGTATATATATATATATATATATATATATATATGTGTGTGTGTGTGTGTGTGTATGTGTGTGTGTATAACTGAATCACTTTGCTGTACACCTGAAACTAACAACATTGTAAATTAACTATTTCAATCAACATTAAAAACAATAAAGTATAGGAGATAGAAATTTAAATCAAGGGCTATAGATAAGGTACCATAAGGGAATGATGAAAAAATCATTGAAAGTACCAAAAAGCAAAGTTTACCTCTTTTAGCTTTTGCATAATGGCTTAACTAGAAAACTTTAACATAGAGAACTTAAGTTAAATACTCTAAAATCAGATGAGTTATTTATGGACAGTTTACAGGAACAAACTCATCTATATGGCAAAAGAGTAGGAAGATTTATGAGTAGAGGTGACAAACCTAACAAGCCTGGTGATGGCTGGTTGTCCAGAAAAGAATTTTAGTTCAACTTGAAATATTACTTTAAAAACATAACTTTTAACATAATTGTAAAAGTTATGCAAAAAAGGTACAGCTTTTAGTTACGGGATACAAATTTCCCTAGAGAGTAAGCATTAACAATACCATAGTTGGCTTAAAGGCAGCCACCAATTAAGAAAGCATTCAAGGTCAACCACACATTCATCTTAATACTAACAGTAAACAAACCAACTCCTAATTTAATACTGGACTAATCTATTAATTAATAGAAGTGCAATAATACTGTCAATATGAGTAACAAGAAATGGTTCTTGCATAAGCTTACATCAGACAGGTAACCTACTGATAGTTAACATTAAGATGAACCTAAACACGGGACTTCCCTGGTGGTCCAGTGGTTACGAATCTACCTTCCAATGCAAGGGATGCAGGTCCAATCCCTGGTCGAGGAACTAAGATCCCACGTGCCGTGGAGCAACTACGGAGCCTGCGTACCACAACTAGAGAGCTTGCGTGCCACAACTATTGAGCCTGCCTGCTAAATAAATAATAAATAAACCTAAACAGATAACCTCATTATTTATTAAAACGTTTGTTAACCCAACACAGGCACACATTTAAGGAGAGATTAACAAAAGTAAAAGGAACTAAGCAATCACAAACCCTGCCTGTTTATTAAAAACATTACTTGTAGCACTTCTAGTATTAGAGGCACTGCCTGCCCAATGACATCTGTTTAATAGTCAGGGTATTCTGAGTGTGCAAAGGCAGCATAATCATTTTTTCTCTAAATAAGGACTTGTGTGATTGGTCACACAAGGGTTTTGCTGTCTCTTTTAATCAGTGAAATTGACCTTGCCCTGAATAGGTGGGAATAACATAAGATGAGAAGACCCTATGGAGCTTTAATTAATTCAAAAAAATAATAACTGAACTTTAAGGGATAACATAACTTTTAATGGATTAACAATTTTGGTGGGGGTGACCTTGGAGAGTAGAACAACCTTTGAGTGATTAAAACTTAGACCAACTAGTCAAAACGCTTTACACCTATTGAGCTAAAACACTGATCAACAGAACAAGTTATCCCAGGGATAACAGCGTAATACTACTCTAGAGTTCATATTGATAATAGGGTTTACGAACTTGATGCCTGATGCTGGATCAGGACATCCCAATGGTATAACTGCTATTAATGGTTTGTTTGTTCAACAATTAAAGTCCTACGTGATCTGAGCTCAGACTGGAGTAATCCCAGTTGATTTCTACCTATTATAGATTTCTCCCAGTATGAGAGGACAAGAGAAATAAGGCCTACTTTACAAAATGTTTTCAAACTGATTATATAATCTACATTCAATTAAATTATACATACCCTACTGTAGAACAGTGTCTGTTAGGGTGACAGAGCATGGTAACTGCATAAAACTTAAACCTTTATCCACAGTGGTTCAAGTCATCGTCCTAAGAATATGTTTATAATCAACGTTCTTTCACTAATTACCCAGTTTCACTCACCATACTATTCCTCACTTTAACTGAATGGAAAATCCTAGGCTATCTGCAAATCCAGAAAGGGCCAAACATCATCAGCCTCTATGGATTATTACAACCCATTGCTGATGCAGTCAAATTATTTATTAAAGAACCACTACAACCATCAATCTTATCAATTTATATGTTTACTATTGCACCAATGCTAGCCTTAACCCTGGCTGTCACATTATGAATTCCTCGTAACACACCTTATCCACTAATTAATATGAACCTAGGAGTACTATTTATACTAGCTATATCAAGCCTAGCTGTTTATTCCATCCTCTGCTCTGAATGAGCTTCAGATTCAAAATATGCATTAATCGGAGATCTATGGGCAGTAGTACAGACAATCTCACATGAAGTAACATTAGCAATTATTCTGTTATTATTCCTACAGATAAATGGATCATTTATACTTTCAACAGTAAATATTACACAAGAACACCTATGACTATTTTTCACATCCTGACCCCTAGCCAGAAACTGTTTTATCTCCAGTGGAGCCCCACTGGATTTAACAGAAGGAGAATTAAAACTTGTATTCAGCTTCAGTGTAGAAAATGTAACAGGCCCGTTCACCCTATTCTTTCTAGCAGAATATGTCAATATCATTATAGTAAGTATTTTCACAACCATCTATTTTTAGGAACATTTCACAATCCCTATATGCCAGAATTATATACAGCCAATGTCATCATTAAAACACTCCTGTTTTGATTACTGCAGCTTTATAGTACAGTCTGAAGTCAGGGAGCCTGATTCCTGCAGTTTTGTTTTTCTTTCTCAAGATTGGTTTTGCTATTTGGGGTTGTTTGTATTTCCAGACAAATTTTAAGAATTTTTTGCTCTAGCTCTGCAAAAAATGCCATTGGTAATTTGATAGGGACTGCACTGAATCTGTAGATAGCCTTGGGTAGTATAGTCATTTTGACAATAAACTTAAAAGCTTTTGCAAAGGAAACCATAAACAAAATGAAAAGACAACCCACAGAATGGGAGAAAGTATTTGCCAACGAGGGGTTAATCTCCAAAATATACAAACAGCTCATGCAGCTCAATATAAAAAAAAACAAACAACCAAATCAAAAAATGGGCAGAAGACCTAAATAGACATTTCTCCAAAGAAGACATACAGATGACCAAGAGCATGTGAAAAAATTCTTAACATCGGCTAATTATTAGAGAAATGCACGTCAAAACTACAATGAGGTATCACCTAACACCCAGTCAGAATGGCCATCATCAAAAAGTCTGAAAACAGTAAATGCTGGAGAAGGTGTGGAGAAAAGGGAACCATCCTACACTGTTGGTGGGAATGTAAATTGGTACAGCCACTACCGAAAACAGTATGGAAGTTCCTTAAAATACTAAAAATAGAGCTACCATATGATCCTGCAATCCCATTCCTTGGCATATATCTGGAGAAACCATAATTCGAAAAGATACATGCACCCCAACCTTCACTGCAGCACCATTTACAATAGCCAAGATATGGAAACAACCTAAATGTCCACTGACAGATGAATGGATAAAGAAGATGTGGTATATATACACAATGGAATATTACTCAGCCATTAAAAAGAATGAAATAATGCCATTTGCAGCAACATGGATGAACCCAGAGATGATCATACAAAGTGAAGTAAGTCAGAGAAAGATAAATATCATATGATATCACATATATGTGGAATCTTAAAAAATGATACAAATGAACTTATTTACAAAACAAACAGACTCACAGACATAGAAAACAAACTTACAGTTACCAAAGGGGAAGGGGGGGAGGATAAATTAGGAGTTTGAGATTCACATATAGCCATTACTTTATATAACATAGATAGCCAACAAGGACCTACTGTATAGCTCAGGGAACTCTACTCAATACTCCGTAATAACCTATGTGGGAAAAGAATCTGAAAAAGTATAGGTATAACTGAATCACTCTGCTGTACACCTGAAACATAACACTGTAAATCAACTATACTCCAATACAAAATAAAATATTTTAAAATAAAAATAATTAAACCAAAAAGAACACTCCTAACAATCTCCTTTCTATGAGTTCAAATATCCTATCCACAATTTTGATATGATCAACTTACCTCTTATAAAAATTTTTTTTCACCACTAATACTAGCCCTATCTATATGAGAGGTTTCTCTACCTTTCATCACATGAGGCATCCCACCACAAACATAAGAAACATGTCTTACAAAAGAGTTACTTTGATACAGTAAATAATAGAGGTTTAAACCCTCCTATTCCTAGAATCATAGGAATTGAACCTACCGTTAAAAATTTTACTTTCGGTTTTTCACCATTGAGGATGATGATGGCTGTGGGTTTGTCATATATGGCCTTTATTATGTTGAGGAAAGTTCCCTCTATGCCTACTTTCTGCAGGGTTTTTATCATAAATGGGTGTTGAATTTTGTCGAAAGCTTTCTCTGCATCTATTGAGATGATCATATGGTTTTTCTCCTTCCATTTGTTAATATGGTTTATCACACTGATTGATTTGCGTATATTGAAGAATCCTTGCATTCCTGGAATAAACCCCACTTGATCATGGTGTATGATCCTTTTAATGTGCTGTTGGATTCTGTTTGCTAGTATTTTGTTCAGGATTTTTGCATCTGTGTTCATCAGTGATATCAGCCTGTAGTTTTCTTTCTTTGTGATATCCTTGTCTGGTTTTGGTATCAAGATGATGGTGGCCTCATAGAATGAATTTGGGAGTGTTCCTTTTGCACAGCAAAGGAAACCATAAACAAGATCAAAAGACAACCCTCAGAATGGGAGAAAATATTTGCAAATGAAGCAACTGACAAACGAGGATTAATTTCCAAAATTTACAAGCAGCTCATGCAGCTCAATAACAAAAAAACAAACAACCCAATCCAAAAATGGGTAGAAGACCTAAATAGACATTTCTCCAAAGAAGATATACAGACTGCCAACACACACATGAAACAATGCTCAACTTCATTAATCATTAGAGAAATGTAAAACTACAATGAGATATCATCTCACACCGGTCAGAATTGCCATCATCAAAAAATCTAGAAACAGTAAATGCTGGAGAGGGTGTGGAGAAAAGGGAACACTCTTGCACTGCTGGTAGGAGTGTGAATTGGTACAGCCACTATGGAGAACAGTATGGAGGTTCCTTAAAAAACTACAAATAGAACTACCATATGACCCAGCAATCCCACTACTGGGCATATGCCCTGAGAAAACCATAATTCAAAAAGAGTCATGTACCAAAATGTTCATTGCAGCTCTATTTACAATAGCCCGGAGATGGAAACAACCTAAGTGCCCATCGTTGGATGAATGGATAAAGAAGATGTGGCACATATATACAATGAAATAGTCCTCAGCCATAAAAAGAAACGAAATTGAGCTATTTGTAATGAGGTGGATACACCTAGAGGCTGTCATACAAAGTGAAGTAAGTCAGAAAGAGAAAGACAAATACCGTATGCTAACACATATATATGGAATTTAAGAAAAAAAAATGTCATGAAGAACCTAGGGGTAAGACAGGAATAAAGACACAGACCTACTAGAGAACGGACTTGAGGATATGGGGAGGGGGAAGGGTAAGCTGTGACAAAGCAAGAGAGAGGCATGGACATATATACACTACCAAACGTAAGGCAGATAGCTAGTGGGAAGCAGCCGAATAGCACAGGGAGATCAGCTCGGTGCTTTGTGACCGCCTGGAGGGGTGGGATAGGGAGGGTGGGAGAGGGGGAGACGCAAGAGGGAAGAGATATGGGAACATATGTATATGTATAACTGATTCACTTTGTTATAAAGCAGAAACACAACACTGTAAAGCAATTATACCCCCATAAAGATGTTAAAAAAAAAAGAATTTTACTTTTGGGGGACCTTCAAGATGGCAGAAAAGTCAGACGCGGAGATCACCTTCCTCCCCAGAAATACACCACAAATACATCTACAGGTGGAACTGCTCCTATAGAACACCCACTGAACGCGGGCAGAAGACCTCAGACCTCCCAAAAGGCAAGAAACTCCCCACGTACCTGACTAGGGCAAAAGAAAAAAGAAAAAACAGAGACAAAAGAATACGGACGGGACCTGCACCAGTGGGAGGGAGCTGTGAAGGAGGAAAGCTTTCCACACACTAGGAAGCCCCTTCGCGGGCGGAGACTGCGGGGTGCGGAGCGGGGAGCTTCGGAGCCGCGGAGGGGAGCGCAGCCACAGGGGCGCGGAGGGCAAAGCGGGGAGATTCCCGCACAGAGCATCGGTGCCGACCGGCGCTCACCAGCCCGAGAGGCTCGTGTGCTCACCCGCCGGGGTGGGCGGGGCTGGGAGCTGAGGCTCGGGCTTCGGAGTTGGGATAACAGTGAGAGGACTGGGGTTGGCAGCGTGAACACAGCCTGAAGGGGGGTCAGTGCGCCACAGCTAGCCGGGAGGGAGTCCGGGGAAAAGTCTGGAGCTGCCGAAGAGGCAAGAGACTTTTTCTTGCCTCTTTGTTTCCTGGTGCGCGAGGAGAGGGGATTAAGAGCGCTGCTTAAAGGAGCTCCAGAGACGGGCGTGAGCCGCGGCAATCAGCGCGGACCCCAGAGACGGGCCTGAGATGCTAAGGCTGCTGCTTCCGCCACCAAGAAGCCTGTGAGCCAGCACAGGTCACTATCCACACCTCCCCTCCCGGGAGCCTGTGCAGCCCGCCACTGCCAGGGTCCCGTGATCCAGGGACAACTTCCCCGGGAGAACGCACAGTGCGCCTCAGGCTGGTGCAACGTCACTCTGGCCTCTGCCGCCGCAGTCTCGCCCCACACTCGCACTCCGTACCCTCCCTTCCCCCGGCCTGAGTGAGCCAGAGCTGCCGAATCACCTGCTCCTTTAACCCCGTCCTGTCTGAGCGAAAAACAGACGCCCTCTGGTGACCTACACGCAGAGGCGGGTCCAAGTCCAAAGCTGAACCCGGAGCTGTGCGAATAAAGAAGAGAAAGGGAAATCTCTCCCAGTAGACTCAGGAGCAGGAGATTTAATCTCCACAATCAACTTGATGTACCCTGCATCTGTGGAATACCTGAATAGACAACGAATCATCCCAAACTGAGGAGATGGACATTGGGAGCAAAGATACATATTTTTTTCCCCCTTTTTCTCTTTTTCTTAGTGTGTATGTGTATGCTTCTGTGTGTCTGTATACCTTTGCTTTTACCATTTATCCTAGGGATCTGCCCGTCCATTTTGTGTTTTGTTTTACTTAAAAATTTTTTTTCATAATATTTATTATAATAACTATATTTTATTTTACTTTATTTTATTTCATTTTATCCTCTTTCTTTCTTTCTATTTTTTCTCCCTTTTATTCTGAGCCGCGTGGAGGAAAGGCTCTTGGTGCTACAGCCAGGAGTCAGTGCTGTGCCTCTGAGGTGGGAGAGCCAACTTCAGGACACTGGTCCACAAGAGACCTCCCAGCTCCACATAATATCAAATGGTGAAAATCTCCCAGATATCTCCATCTCAACGCCAAGACCCAGCTCCACTCAACAACCAGCAAGCTACTGTGCTAGACACCCTATGCCAAACAACTAGCAAGACAGGAACACAACCCCACCTTAGCAGAAAGGCTGCCTAAAATCATAATAAGGCCACAGACACCCCAAAACACACCACCAGACGTGGACCTGCCCACCAGAAAGACAAGATCCAGCCTCATCCACCAGAACACAGGCACTAGTCCCCTCCACCAGGAAGCCTACACAACCCACTGAACCAACCTTAGCCACTGGGGACAGACACCAAAAACAACGGGAACTACGAACCTGCAGCCTGCGAAAAGGAGACCCCAAACACAGTAAGTTAAGCAAAATGAGAAGACAGAAAAACACACAGCAGATGAAGGAGCAAGATAGAAACCCACCAGACCTAACAAATGAAGAGGAAATAGGCAGTCTACCTGAAAAAGAATTCAGAATAATGATAGTAAAGATGATCCAAAATCTTGGAAATAGAGAAAAGAAACGTTTAACAAGGACCGAGAAGAACTAAAGAGCAAACAATGATAACACAATAAATGAAATTAAAAATTCTGATCAGTAGCAGAATAACTGAGGCAGAAAAACAGATAAGTGACCTGGAAGATAAAATGGTGGAAATAAATACTGCAGAGCAGAATAAAGAAAAAAGAATGAAAAGAACTGAGGACAGTCTCAGAGACCTCTGGGACATTAAAAGCACCAACATTCGAATTATAGGGGTCCCAGAAGAAGAAGAGAAAAAGAAAGGGAGTGAGAAAATATTTGATGAGATTATAGTTGAAAACTTCCCTAGTATGGGAAAGGAAATAGTTAATCAAGTCCAGGAAGCACAGAGAGTCCCATACAGGATAAATCCAAGGAGAAACACGCCAAGACACATATTAATCAAACTGTCAAAAATTAAATACAAAGAATGCATATTAAAAGAAGCAAGGGAAAAACAACAAATAACACACAGGGAACCCCCATAAGGTTAACAGCTGATCTTTAAGCAGAAACTCTGCAAGCCAGAAGGGACTGGCAGGACATATTCAAAGTGATGAAAGAGAAAAACCTACAACCAAGATTACTCTGCCCAGCAAGGATCTCCTTCAGATTGGTTGGAGAAATTGGAACCTTTACAGACAAGCAAAAGGTAAGAGAATTCAGCACCACCAAACCAGCTTCAAAACAAATGCTAAAGGAACTTCTCTAGACAGGAAACACAAGAGAAGGGAAAGACCTATAATAACAAACCCAAAATAATTAAGAAAATGGTAATAGGAACATACATATCAATAATTACCTTAAATGTAAATTGATTAAATGCTCCAACCAAAAGACACAGACTGGCTGAATGGATAGAAAAAGAAGACCCATATATATGCTGTCTACAAGAGACCCACTTCAGACCTAAGGACACATACAGACAGAAAGTGAGGGGATGGAAAAACATATTCCATGCAAATGGAAATGAAGAGAAAGCTGGAGTAGCAATCTCATATCAGACAAAATAGACTTTAAAATAAAGACTATTACAAGAGACAAAGAAGGAGACTACATAATGATCAAGGGATCGATCCAAAAAGAAGATATAACAATTGTAAATAATTATGCACCCAACATAGGAGCACCTCAATACATAAGGCAAATGCTAACAGCCATAAAAGGGGAAATTGACAGTAACACAATCACAGTTGGGGACTTTAACACCCCACTTTCACCAATGGAGAGATCATCCAAAATGAAAATAAATAAGGAAACACAAGCTTTAAATGATACATTAAACAAGATGGACTTAATTGATATTTATAGGACATTCAATCCAAAACCAACAATACACATTCTTATCAAGTGCTCATGGAACATTCTCCAGGATAGATCATATCTTGGGTCACAAATCAAGCCTTGGTAAATTTAAGAAAATTGAAATCACATCAAGTATCTCTCCCGACCACAACGCTATGACACCAGATATCAATTACAGGAAAAAATCTGTAAGAAATACAAACACATGGAGGCTAAACAATACACTACTTAATAACCAAGAGATCCCTGGAAAAATCAAAGAGGAAATCAAAAATTACCTAGAAACATGGGCATCCCTGGTAGCGCAGTGGTTGAGTCTGCCTGCTGATGCAGGGGACATGGGTTCGTGCCCCAGTCCGGGAAGATCCCACATGCCACGGAGCAGCTGGGCTCGTGAGCCATGGCCGCTGAGCCTGTGTGTCTGGAGCCAGTGCTCCACAACGGTAGAGGCCACAACAGTAAGTGATCACTGAAGAAATCAAAGAGGAAATTAAAAAATACCTAGAAACTAGAAACAAATGACAATGAAAACACAATGACCAAAACCTATGGGATGCAGCAAAAGCAGTTCTACGAGGGAAGTTTATAGCAATACAATCCTACCTTAAGAAACAAGAAACATCTCAAATAAACAACCTAACCTTACACCTAAGCAATTAGAGAAAGAAGAACAAAAAATGCCCAAAGTTAGCAGAAGAAATCATAAAGATCAGATCAGAAATAAATGAAAAAGAAATGAAGGAAATGATCGCAAAGATCAATAAAACTAAAAGCTGGTTCTTTGAGAAGATAAAATTGATAAACCATTAGCCAGACTCATCAAGAAAAAAAGAGAGAAGACTCAAATCAATAAAATTAGAAATGAAAAAGGGGAAGTAACAACTGATACGGCAGAAATACAAAGGATCATGAGAGATTACTACAAGCAACTATATGCCAATAAAATGGACAACCTGGAAGAAATGGACAAATTCTTAGAAATGAACAACCTTCCGAGACTGAAACAGGACTAGAAAACATAAACAGACCAATCACAAGCACTGAAATTGAAACCGTGATTAAAAATCTTCTAACAAACAAAAGTCCAGGACCAGATGGCTTCACAGGTGAATTCTATCAAACATTTAGAGAAGAGCTAACACCTATCCTTCTCAAACTCCTCCAAAATATAGCAGAGGGAGGAACACTCCCAAACTCATTCTACAAGTCCACCATCACCCTGATACCAAAACCAGACAAAGATGTCACAAAGAAAGAAAACTACAGGCCAATATCACTGATGAACATAGATGCAAAAATCCTCAACAAAATACTAGCAAACAGAATCCAACAGCACATTAAAAGGACCATACACCATGATCAAGTGGTGTTTATCCTGGGAATGCAAGGATTCTTCAATATATGCAAATCAATCAATGTGATACACCATATTAACAAACTGAAGGAGAAAAACCATATGATCATCTCAATCGATGCAGAGAAAGCTTTTGACAAAATTCAACACCCATTTATGATAAAAACACTGCAGAATGTAGGCACAGAAGGAACTTTCCTCAATATAATAAACAATATGACAAACCCACAGCCAATATCGTCCTCAATTGTGAAAAGCTGAAACCATTGCCACTAAGATCAGGATCAAGACAAGGTTGCCCACTATCACCACTATTATTCAACGTAGTTTTGGAATTTTTAGCCACAGCAATCAGAGAAGAAAAAGAAATAAAAGGAATCCAAATCAGAAAAGAAGAAGTAAAGCTGTCACTGTTTGAAGATGACATGATACTATACATAGAGAATCCTAAAGATGCAACCAGAAAACTACTAGAGCTAATCAATGAATTTGGTAAAGTAGCAGGATACAAAATTAATGCACAGAAATCTCTGGCATTCCTATACACTAATGATGAAAAATCTGAAAGTGAAATCAAGAAAACACTCCCATTTACCACTGCAACAAAAAGAATAAAATATCTAGGAATAAACCTACCTAAGGAGACAAAAGAACTGTATGCAGAAAATTATAAGACACTGATGAAAGAAATTAAAGGTGATACAAATAGATGGAGAGATATACCATGTTCTTGGATTGGAAGAATCAACATTGTGAAAATGACTCTACTATCCAAAGCAATCTACAGATTCAATGCAATCCCTATCAAACTACCACTGGCATTGTTCACAGAAGTAGAACAAAAAATTTCACAATTTGTATGGAAACACAAAAGACCCCGAATAGCCAAAGCAATCTTGAGAACGAAAAACGGAGCTGGAGGAATCAGGCTCCCTGACTTCAGACTATACTACAAAGCAACGGTAATCAAGACAATATGGTACTGGCACAAAAACAGAAAGATAGAGCAATGGAACAGGATAGAAAGCCCAGAGATAAACATATGGTCACCTTATCTTTGATAAAGGAGGCAGGAATGTACAGTGGAGAAAGGACAGCCTCTTCAATAAGTGGTGCTGGGAAAACTGGACAGGTACATGTAAAAGTATGAAATTAGAACACTCCCTAACACCATACACAAAAATAAACTCAAAATGGATTAAAGACCTAAATGTAAGGCCAGACACTATCAAACTCTTAGAGGAAAACACAGGCAGAACACTCTATGACATAAATCACAGCAAGATCCTTTTTGACCCACCTCCTAGAGAAATGGAAATAAAAACAAAAATAAACAAATGGGACCTAATGAAACTTCAAAGCTTTTGCACAGCAAAGGAGACCATAAACAAGACCAAAAGACAGCCCTCAGAATGGGAGAAAATATTTGCAAATGAAGCAACTGACAAAGGATTAATCTCCAAAATTTACAAGCAGCTCCTCCAGCTCAATATCAAAAAAACAACCCAATCCAAAAATGGGCAGAAGACCTAAATAGACATTTCTCCAAAGAAGATATACAGATTGCCAACAAACACATGAAAGAATGCTTAACATCATTATACATTAGAGAAATGCAAATCAAAACTACAATGAGATATCATCTCACACTGGTCAGGATGGCCATCATCAAAAAATCTACAAACAATAAATGCTGGAGAGGGTGTGGAAAAAAGGGAACCCTCTTGCACTGTTGGTGGGAATGTGAATTGATACAGCCACTGTGGAGAACTGTATGGAGGTTCCTTAAAAAACTAAAAATAGAACTAGCATATGACCCAGCAATCCCACTACTGGGCATATACCCTGAGAAAACCATAATTCAAAAAGAGTCATGTACCACAATGTTCATTGCAGCTCTATTTACAATAGCCAGGACATGGAAGCAACCTAAGTGTCCATCAACAGATGAATGGATAAAGAAGATGTGGCACATATATACAATGGAATATTACTCAGCCATAAAAAGAAACGAAATTGAGTCATTTGTAGTGAGGTGGATGGACCTAGAGTCTGTCATACAGAGTGAAGTAAGTCAGAAAGAGAAAGACAAATACTGTATGCTAACACATATATATTGAATCTAAGAAAAAAAAAAGGTCATGAAGAACCTAGGGGCAAGATGGGAATAAAGAAACAGACCTACTAGAGAACGGACTTGAGGATACGGGGAGGGTGAATGGTAAGCTGTGACAAAATGAGAGAGTGGCAGGGACATATATACACTACCAAACGTAAAACAGATAGCTAGTGGGAAGCAGCCGCATAGCACCGGGAGATCAGCTTGGTGCTTTGTGACCACCTAGAGGGGTGGGATAGGGAGGGTGGGAGTGAGGGAGACGCAAGAGTGAAGAGATATGGGAACATATGTATAACTGATTCACTGTGTTATAAAGCAGAAACTAACACACCATTGTAAAGCAATTATACTCCAATAAAGGTGTTAAAAAAAAAAAGAATTTTACTTTCTTCATACTACCACCTTATAGTACATTTTATAGTAAGGTCTGCTAAGTAAGCTATCAGTCCCAGACCCCAAGAATGTTGGTTTATATCCTTCCAGTACTAGTAAGCCCTATTGTTTTTACTGTCATTCTACTGCATCATCTCAGGAACCATAGTTGTAGTAACAAGCTCACACTGGTTAATGTTATCCCCATTCTAATAAAAAAATTAACCCATAAGCTATAGAAACATCCAACAAATATTTTCTAAAACAACCCACTGCACCAATACTACTATAATGGCTAAATTATTAATCCAATATACTATGGTCAATGAACATTCCAAAAATCTTTAATCCAAAGCATCCACCATCATAATAATAGCCCTTGTCACAAAATTAGGGCTTTCCCCATTTCACTTCTAAGTGCCTGAAGTAACACAAGGCGTTCCATGAACAGCAGGCCTGATGCTAGTAACATGAAAAACTTGCACCCCTATCAGTTTTATACCAAGTCTCACCATCCATAACCCTAAACATACTATTAATCATAGCTATATTATGAATCATAATTGGAGGCTGAGGGGAACTCAACCAAACTCAACTACAAAAATTATAGCCTGTTCATTCATCAATGGCCCATATAGGATGAATAACTGCTATTACAATGTATACTTCAACCACAGAAATTCTAAACATACTAATTTATATCATAATAACATTATCTTCTTACCATTTATGGCCAGCTCACGTACCAGAAACTATCATTATCACACACATGAAAGAAAACAGTTTCCATCACAATCCTTATCCTCACCATTAAAGGGTCATTAGGTCTCCTAGCACTATCAAGATTTTTACCCAAAAGAATAATTACTAGGAGATAAAAAACAATAACATTCTACCAACACTAATAGCCATCATCAGAGCACTACTTAACATATATTTCTACATGCAGCTAATATACTCCACATCACCAACTATATTCCCTTCAATAAACATAAAAATAAAATGACAATTCCAACACACAAAACAAATAACCTTCCTATCATTACTAACTGTAATATCTACACTATTACTACCTGTAACACACGTTTCTATCAGTGCTGGGTTAGGAATTTAGGTTAGTTTAGAGCAAGAGCTTTCAAAACCATAAGCAAGTATAATTTACTTAATTCCTGAAAATAAGTATTGCAAGACTCTATCCTACATCAGTTGAATGCAAATAAAACATTTTAATTAAGCTAAATCCTCACTAGATTGATGGGCTTCCACCCCACGAAATCTTAGTTAACAGGAAATACTGTAGTCAACTAGCTTCAATCTATTGAATGCTTCTCCCGCCTTCCCCCTGCCCCCCCAAAAAAGATAGGAGAAGCACAGGCAGAATTGAAGCTGCTTCTTTGAATTTGCAATTCAATTTGCTGATTGAACACAGGGCTTGGCAAAAAGGGGGCTCAATCTCTTTCTTTAGCTTTATAGTCTAATGCTAACTCAGTCATTTTACTTACGTTCATAAACTGCTGATCATTTTCAACAAAGCACAAAGATATCGGCACTTTATATTTACTATCTGGGGCTTGAGCTGGAATAGTAGGCAATACCTTAAGTCTATTAATCCATGTTGAGCTATGCTAACCTGGAGCGCTACTTGGAGATGACCAAATCTGTAATGTAGCCATAACAGCCCCTGCATTTGTAATAATTTTCTGTAGAGTTGTACCCATTATGATTGGAGGGTTCAGAAATTGACTTGTCCCACTAATAACTGGGGCACCTGATATAACATTTCCCTGAAAAGTAAGATAAGCTTTTGACTTCCCCCATCATTCTTACTCCTACTCCTATTATCAACAGCAGAAGCTGGTTCTGGTACTGGTTGAAGTGTATATCCACTTCTAGCCAGCAATCTGGCCCACACAGGAGCCTCTGTTGGCCTAAGCATTTTCTCCTTACATTTAGCAGATGTCTCTTCAATTTTTGGTGCTATTAATTTTATCACTATGACAACTAAAAATTGGCACTTGCCATCTACCTCTACAAGGATTAAATTATGAGCCGCAGCAGCTGCTGACCTTTAATACCTGAAAGGATTTCAGGGTGAAGATCAGGAATGAGGCACTCTATGCCCTGGGAACAACTGGCAGAACAGGTCTTCAGATAGATATTTTCAGGAGGAGATTTTATGAGCCCAATTCTTGCATCTCCTCATATTTAGAAAAGCACTAAAATCTTTCATGGGTGACTTCGCTCGTGACTAGCAGAATCCTTCTGCAAAAAAATATGTGCTTGATTGCATGTGCTCCCCCTGCACCAAAATCACATATATACTGACCTTCCCCCGACCTCTCTGGAGCAGTTTCTCAGAGCCATCTGCAGTGCTGTCTCCCCGGCTATAGTCCTCATTTTGCGCCAAAATAAAACTTAACACAAAACTCTCACGTTGTGCGTGTTTTTCAGTCAACAACTATAATCTTTACTATAAAGCCAGCAGACATATCTCAATACCAAACACCATTATTTGTTTGAGCTGCCCTAATTCTAGCCATATTACTATCATTATCTCTCTCAGTTCTAGCAGCCGAAATTACCATATTGTTAACAGAAAGAAGTATAAACACTACTTTCTTTGGCCCTGCAGGAGGAGACCCAATCCCATACCAACACCTATTTTGATTCTTTGGTCACCCTGAAGTCTGTTATTTGTACCCTACCAGGGTTTGGAATAATCTCACATATTACATACTATTTAGGACAAAAAGAACCTTTCGCCTATATGGGAATAGTGTGAGTCACGTCCACTGGCTTTTTAGGACTTACCTTGTGGACCCATCGTATGTTTACAGTAGGGATAGATGTCAACCCATGAACATACTTTACATCAGCTAAAGTAATTATTTCTATCCCGACAGCAGTAAAAGTATTTAGCTGATTAGCAACTCTTCATGGAGGTAATATTACGTGATCTCCCACTCTATTATGAGTTTTAGGCTTTTTCTTTTTACAGTAGGTTGTGTAACAGGGATGATCTTAGCTAATTCATCCCTGGACATTGTCCTCCATGGTCTATACTATGAAGCAGCACACTTACATTATGTAACGTCAATGGGAGCAGTGTTCACTATTTTGGGGGGGTTCACTATTTATTTATGACAAACATTCCACATCCAGGTTCCTTTCTAGGCAGAAGTTCTTTGAGACGATGCCGTCTGCCTTGGCCAGTCAGAGAATGGAGTCATCTGACTCACCCATCCTGTGAATGGCCCCGCAGATAGCGTAGGTTTTAAACTGGCCGTTGAACCTGCCTGTCACCTTGTCAACCTCGACCACGTTCATCTGGATGGACGCATGGACCTTGGTGCCAATGACGCGGTTGCTGGCGGAGCATTTCCACAGCACGCACAGGTCCACGAACTCGCTGGCATTGTTCTGCGTGCTGAGGGAGCGTCTGGTGGCACCACAATGAGCGTGAGTGCAGAAAAAAAAAAAGCAGCAGAGTTCACTATTATGGGAGGCTTCATGCACTGATTTCTACTATTCTCAGGTTATACGCTTAACTCAACATGAGCAAAAATTCCCTTCATCGTTATATTTGTAGTAGTAAATATGATCTTCCCGCAGCACTTTCTCAGCCTTTCAGGGATGTCACTACATTACTCCAACTACGCTGATGCACACACAACATGAAATCTTTCATCTATAGGCTCATGCATCTCATTAACAGCAGTAATGCTAATCATCTTTATAATTTGAGAAGCTCTTGCATTCAAATGAGAAGTCTCGGTAGAGTAACAACTACTAAGCTAGAATTGGTTACATGGATGCTGTCCACCATATCCTATGTTTGAAGATCCTACTTATGTAAGCTTAAAATAAGGAAGGAAGGAATCGAATTCTTTTCAACCAGTTTCAAGCCCACACCATGACAATTATGTCTTTCTCAATAAATGAGATAAAAATAAGTTATATAACTTCATCAAAGTTAAATCATAGGCAAAAATCTTGTATATCACTATGGCACATCCATTTCAACTAGGCTCTCAAGATGCAACGTTACCTGTCATGGAAGAACTTTTACATTTTCATGATCACACATTAATATCCATTTTTAAAATAGAACTTAACTAATACTGACAACTAAACTGACCCATACATGTTCACGAGATGCACAAGACCATTTGAACCATTTATCAGCCATCATATAATTGCCCTATCATCACTATGAATCCTTTTCATGATACACGAAATCAGTAACCCTTCCCTAATCGTAAAAACTATGGGCCACCATTATAAAGCAATTATACTCCAATAAAGATGTTAAAAACAACAACAACAACAACTATGGGCCATCAATGATTCTGAAGCTATGAATACACAGATTATGAAGATTTTAATTTTGACTCCTCTACGATTCCCACATCAGATCTGAAACCAGGAGAATTATGACTAATAGAAGTCAACAACCGAGTAGTATAGAGCTAGTCATCGAATATTAGTTTCAACTGAAAATGTTTTACATTCATGAGCTATACCTTCTTTATGCCTAAAAACAGCTGCTATCCCAGGGCGCCTAAATGGAAGAACTCTAATCTCGACAGGACCAGGCCTATGCTGTGGACAATAATCAGTAGAAGTTGTTTTCCTGTGTTCAAAGGCAGGACAGAGGGAGATGACTGAGATGTGGGGTGAATTCAGAGCCCATGGTGGATGCCCTCTCCAAGCTCCAGGATAGGAATGGGGCCTCTGGGGTCCCAGGCCACCCGCCACACCCTCCTGAGCGGGATCTTGGGAACATTCCGTGTCGGTGATGAGGTGGTCCGAGCACTAGTCATGGCCCTGATGTTGTGTCCTATGAGGGCCCCATGCTCTTGGGATCATGCCCCACACTGTGGGTCTACCCTGTAGGGTCCTTCCTGCTGCAGAAGCAGAGACCCCCCAGCAAGCAGCCCCCTCCCCAACAGGCAGGAAGAGGACAGGGGAGCAGGGCACCAGAGGAATCTCAGACACCAGCATCCCAGGGGTGCCAGCGGGGACAGCCATGACACAGATGAGGCACAGCTCAAGGGACGGGACCAGAGGGCCCCACAGGCGACTGGTCAGGTCCCAGCTCACTGTGCCCCGGACACCCTGTCCCTAAATGCAGATTCTTCAGATGCAAACAGGCAGAGCTTCAGACTGAGAGTCAGCTCTTCCAAAGTGACCCGTCAGCAAACGCTGCAGGATTCCACTCCAGTGGGGGCCCTGGAGTCGACAACTCATTGACCGAAGTGGACGGCGGTTCTGGGGCTGCAGGAGGGGGTGGGCAGTGAGACTTTCATGGTTGTGGAATTTTGGTTTTACAAGATGAAAAGTTCTAGGGATGGTGGTGATGGCTCCACAAGGTGAATGTACCTGATGCCTTGGAAATATGCACTTAAAATGGTGACGATGGTAAAGGGTGTGTGATGTGTGTTTTATTTCACTTAAAATAAATTTTTAAAGTGATGTCTTGTTAATTGAGATTCCAATTCGACTCCCCTTTACACAAATGTGTGAGGCCCAAGCACCGTCCTCCACCTCTGGGGCCATCACTGTACCCTCACATGGCACGTGGGGGGACCATTCTTAGGGGCCTAGTCTGTGCTACTTGAGCTGTGTCCAGGGGAACCCAGACAGTGGTGATCCCCATGGTTTAGATATTGATATGCTGTGATATTAATATGATACCACTGAGGGCTGCCACTCAGCAGAACACGGAGCAGCAACCTGCTCAAAGGTACCCGTCTCCATATGAATGTGACAAGATTAAGAGAAGAAAAGGGTCCATAGGTTAATCAGGGCAACACCCTCAATTAAGCTGTTAGAAATCTCCGAAGGGACGAGACACACTGCAGGCAAAGAGCAGATATGGGGCCTCCCCCTGCACACGAGACTCACCCATACAGGTGGGGCGAGACCCACACAATCCCGACCCCGCACCTGGGGACACAACCACAGTCTCCAGGGTGCCCTCACCTCCCCAGACCCTGCACCTGGGGTCACATGTCCACACTCACCAGGGTGACCCCACACCTTGGGGTCACACGTCCCCTTGGTCAGGACACCGTGGCTGTGCTGGCTGAGCCCCCAACGTGGGAAGGAGCTGGGTCCCCGGGCCCTCCTGGGACTGTAGGAAGAAGTGTAGGGTCCATCTCCTCCCCCCACGCCAGTCCCAGAGAAGTCAGTCCCCTCCTCTTTTCATTTGGGTTCCATGCGATTTTCATTGTTTTTAAAACTTTCACGCTAAAGTTGAACACACTACCTTGGTTCAGACAGGCTCAGCCCTTGCCTCTCTCTCTCAGGTGTTGAGAAAACTCACGAGATAGCAGCACTGAAAGAGGAGGGGCAGGTCCAAACTCTGCTGAGCAGAGATGGTCGGCTGGAAGGCGATCACAGGGGCACATCTCATCTGCTGCCCATCGGCCTTAAGCCGCGATCCATGTGCCCAGCAGTCAACTCACCAGGTAACCCTGCCTCTCTCCTCACCCTGTGTGTGCTGGTGAACTGGAATAATTACCACAGAGCCCACCTGAGGAGTCTCCATGAGCCCCAGGTAAGGTGAACCTCACAGGGGTAAGGACCAAGGCCCCTACCACAGCACTGACCCCGGGGAGGGCCATGAACCACACTCAGAGCAGAGGCTGTTACCCAGACAAGCCCGCCTCAGCTCCAGACCCCAGACATCTGAGCACTGACATTCAGACACAGGCACGGAGCTTCCCAGAACTGAGGCCAGGCCTTGTCTCTACCCAGGTCTCCATGTCCCCCCGGAGGCTCCCAGGACTGAGGCCAGGCCTGGTGTCTACCCAGGTCTCCAGGTCTGCCCTGAAGCTCCCAGGACTGAGGTCAGGCCTCGTGTCCACCCAGGTCTCCACGTCCGCCCTGAAGTTCCCAGGACTGAGGCCAGGCCTGGTGTCCACCCAGGTCTCCACATCCTCCCTGAGGCTCCCAGGACTGAGGCCAGGCCTGGTGTCTACCCAGGTCTCCATGTCCCCCCTGAGGCTCCCAGGACTGAGGCCAGGCCTGGTGTCCACCCAGGTCTCCACATCTCCCCTGAGGCTCCCAGGACTGAGGCCAGGCCTGGTTTCTACCCAGGTCTCCATGTCCTCCCTGAAGCCCCCAGGACTGAGGCCAGGCCTTGTCTCTACCCAGGTCTCCACGTCTGCCCTGAAACTCCCAGGACTGAGGCCAGGCCTGGTGTCTACCCAGGTCTCCATGTCCACCCTGAAGCTCCCAGGACTGAGGCCAGGCCTGGTCTCTAGCCAGGTCTCCATGTCCTAGTGCACACAGAACACAGTCAGGTCTAAATGTTCTCATTGCAGACAGCATATGGTCAGATCTAAGCATATTCAGTATAGACAGAACACGGGAAGGTCTAAATCTACTGTGTAGACAGAACTTGGCCAGCTTTAAACTAGCTTAGGACTGCTCTCCCAGGAGGCACAGGTCACACACGTGGGGTCTCTCATCTCTGGACAGGGGCTCACCCTCTTGTGGGAACCAGGATGTACATATCTTGGAAAACGTCAGACTCCACACTTCACCCACATCAGGAAACTGAACAAAATCTTTCTGTCATCAAACATTTCAACGTGTGAAACAAAAACAATACCAATTTCTCTGGCCATGTGATGGCCAGAATCCTGGAGTAAGCCAGGAACCTCTTGTAGTGAGGCCCAGTCTCCTGCAAGGACAGGCCAGCAGTGGCCTGATTCCAGTGCCCCGGGATCCTATCAGGAGGCGGCCACACTGGGAGCCCAGGCAGGACAGTCCATCCCGCCATCTGATTTCAGGTGGAGCACATTCAGGGCAGCCGAGAGCACCACACTCAGGTCCTGCTTCCCAGCAGCATGGAGGGCTGATGGCTCCTGGTCAGGTGGCTTCGTGTACCAGGGATGATGCCCAGAGCGTGTACCTTGCTGTCTCTGAAGGAAGAACAGGGGCAAGGGGTTGGGGCACAGAGGCCATCCAAGTGGAGAACAAATGGATAAACCCTCCTGTCTGGGCATCAGGACCCTCCGAGGAAAGAGGCACTAGCCCCATCCAAGTTGGGGCCACACTGAGCGATGGGAACACAGGAGCTAAGTTCAGGCCCTGGAGGTCAGGGCAACAGGAGAGGTGTACCCTGGCCCTGGCAGTGTTCTCCAACTGTGACTTGTAGCTTAAAGGGGACCTGGGGCAGATGACTGAATGTAATGGGGGCATCAGGTGGACCCTGAATGGGACTTAATGAAGGTGTGACGGACTTTACTGAGACAGTTACAGCAATCAGAAGACAGACTCTGTGTTAGGACATTCTGCTCCATTCATTTAAATGCCCGAGATCCATGACCTTTACATGGCTACACAGGATCATCCGAGCAGATGTGTGCTGACGTATTTGGGGCCCAATTCAGCCTGTAATCAACTTGAAAGTGGTTCCAGCAAACACACACAGGTGTACACACATGCGTGCACAGGCACACACACTAACGTATGCACGTGCACAGCACAGATATATGCATACACTAGCACATGAACACGTGCACACGCATACATAGCACACATATGACCATGCACACACTAACGAGTGTGTGCAAATGCACAGATGCCCCTACACACGCACATGCACAGCACATGTATACACACATGCATAGGCATAGCACACACACAGGGAATAAAGTGAATACTATAAAGCACTAATTCCCGAAAACGAGTGAAGCTCATATGTATTTTTCCCTTTTTCTTAGCTTTGATGTTTTTCAAAATAAAAAGTTTAAGAAAAAGTTAATGGTAAATAACTTTTGATTCATAGGACTTTCTGAAGTTATTCCACAAATATTTATGATGTGAGAAATTAATGTAATATTACTCGTGTCCACTAACAGATGAATGGAGAAGCAAACCATGGTCCATCCATATAATGGAACATTCTTCAGCCTAAAACGTTCTTCAGCCTAAAAAGCTCTGACACAGGCTGCAGCAGGGATGAACCTTGAGGGCATTATGCTCAGCGACGTAAACCAGACACAAAAGAACAAATGATGTTTGATCCCACTCATACAGGGCCCCTAGAGCAGTCGGATCCATAGAGACAGAAAGTAGGATGGTGGGTTCCAAAGGCTGAGGGAGGGGAATGGGGAGTTAGTGTGTTTAATGGGAAGTTTCAGTTTTGCAAGATGAAAAAGTTTGGAGATGGATGGTGGTCATGGTTACACAACAGTATGAATTACTTCATGACCTTGAAATGTGCACTTAAATGGTTAAGATGGTAAATTTTACGTTGTATTTGACCAGAATTTTTTAAACTTTTTAAAAAAACAACAGGAAACAGTCCATGAATGCAACAAGATGCACAACTTTACTAATAACCCAGGGAATTAAAACCATAAGAGAAAACTATGCATACACGTAACCAGAACGGCAAACATGAAAGACACTGTATCAACTATCAGCAGGATGTGGAGCAATGGAAAGCCTAATACACGGCGAGGATGCACCCACTTCTGAAACAACCGGCCTCAGGTAGGAAAATCCGTGCACACAGGGACCCACAGTGCTGCGCCCAGTTAAATACACACCCACGAGCACCGCACCAGGACACACAGACATGGACTACATAGCCACAGGAGCCAGAGCCAAAACCAACCTGAAGGCCATCACAACTGGATACAGAAATGAACTATGCATGCTCATACGAAGGAATACTCCACAGCAATTATGTTTTAATTTAAAGTTATTAAAAACTATAAAAATTATTTTAAAAAACTATATCCACAAGATGAAAGAATCTCATGGATACAATGTTGAGCCACCACGAGCAACAAAGCAACATGCGCAGTAAACCTGTGTACAGAGCTGGGAACTAGGCGAAGCTGGGCTGCGTTATTTATGGATGTGTGCCTGGGGGTAAACTCTGAGGACAAGATTACTGTCACAGGATTGGGAGAACAGCTGCCTCAGCGTGGGGAGCAGGCCTGACAAAGGAAGGGTACTCCTGCGTGCCCACTCGTCATGTTCTATCCCTTGATCTTTATGATTATTCTTTACTTGTATATATAACAAAATTCTTTTTTTTTTCCCTTTGGCTACACCGCATGGCTTATGGAATCTTAGTTCCCCGACCAGGGATTGAACCTGTGCCCTCAGCAGTGAAAGCACAAGTCCTAACCACTGGACCACCAGGGAATTCCTTACATGTATATAACGTAATTCTTCATATTAAAGTTTATCATTTTTGTTGATAAAGAACGGGGGCCTCCCCAGCAAAGTAGACGGAGGCCTGCTTCTCCCAGGGAAGCAAAGGCGGATGGTTTCTACCAGTGAAATCCCGATGCCGCGGCTTCTTCAACCATCAAGCCTGATGGCAACTCCGGTGAGTGGGGCACTGGGGCCATGACACTCAGGAGGTGGCTCTGGGACCTCAGTCCTGGGTCACGGCCTCTGAGGAGCCCACCCCTCCCGGTCAAACCTCTCGGTCATTCTGTGCATGACGCCCTTGTTGCTCTGGCACAGTTTGGCTGTCACCATTGCTGGGAGAGAAAAGAAGAAATGTGCAGATGAAAGAAGCTGGGTTCAAGCTGACCCACCTCCCGCTACGGAGATGACGCCACCGTTTCTAAGAGAGGACAGTGGGGCCACAAAATCCAGCCTCACTAGCTGAGGTCTAACCATGCTAGGGCCCACGTGTCTGATGCCATGGGGAGAATTTCATGAGGTGCCCCCAGACTGCCTGGTTGGACGTAATGGGGCTTTCAGACATGCAGGTTCTGTCTGACCCCACAAAACTGGAGGCCTCCAGGTTTTTACCTTTGATAACTTCGTTGGGATTTAATTCCCATACCACACAATTCATCCATTTTAAGTATAAAGCTCAGAGGTGTTTTATATATTCACAGGGTTGTGCAACCATCGACACAATCCATTTTAGAACATTTCCACTGTCTCCTCCAAATGCCCACCCCTTAGAGGTCACCCCTCATTTCCCACAGCCCCAACATAACTAATCCACTTTCTGTCTCTATGGATTTGACTGTTCTGGATGTTTCGTATAAATGGAGCAACACACTAATTGTCCTTTTGTGTCCAGCTTCTCTCGCTGAGCATCATGTTTTTGAGGTTCATCCATGTTATAGCCTGAGTCAGTCCTTCACTCCTTTTCATGGCTGAGTAATATTCACTCCCTCTGCTTTTAACTCTATAATTAATTATAACTCCCTGCCCAAACTGCATAGGGCCGATGAGAAGTTTACCTTCCATTATTCTTGGGGCATAACCTGCACTTTTAACCAACACCCAGAGGTCCTGTGCAGAGGCCGAAAGCCCAGCCCTACCTGGTGCACAAACACTCCATGTGACCAGATCCCAGGAGGAAGGGCAAGATAGGCCCGCATGTTTAGGAGGCCAGCACCCTATGGTCTCATGTGCAAACACCTCGCTGGTCAGCGTCCTGCAAGAGCTGTCCCCAGGGCACCATGTGGGGAACACAGAAGGGTCAGGGGTCATGGCACCACCTTTATTTCAGGCCCACTCATGGCGACTGACTACTTGGAAAGGACTGAAGCTCAAGGGGAGGGTCCTTCCTGCCTCTTCCAGCTTCTGGGGGCTCCAAGAGTCCCTGGACTTGTGGTTGCATCCCTCCCACCTCTGTCTCCGTCTTCATGTGGCTTCTCCTCTGTGTGTCTCCCCTCATCTTATAAGGACACAGTCACACAGGATTAGGGCCACCATAATGCCCTTGTATTACCTACTTACAAAACCAGGTCCTACTTCCAAATGATGTCACGTCCTGAGGCCCTGGAGTCAAGATGTGGATGTCTCTTTCAATGGGGGATACACAATCCCCCTTCACTCTGAAATAACAGATCCCATAGGACTGGTGTCCTTATCAGAAGAGGATATCAGGACACAGAGACACAAGGTGCACACCCAGGACCACACGAGGTGACCAAGACTCTCCTCAAGCATATCTCACCCAGGTCCCATCCCTGGCTTCAACCTTGGTCCCATCCTTGCTGGGCCTGCACAGCTGAGTCTCAGAAAGAATCCTGCTGAGTCCGTGGAGAAATGACGGCACCAGAACACACCACCCCAGAATGTGCTTCTTTGGCATGTGGGTAACTTTGATCTAAAGGCTAATGAGAACCAGCAGATGTAAGAAAAGCTCTAGATCAGGGCACAAGCTTTCCTCCTGCAAAGGAAATTCACATTTACGGAGAAGATGCCCACTGAACAAACCTCACTAAACACCCTTGTTCACCATGGTTTCCTGGCTGCCTTTCTGTAACTTACTCGCACGAAAAGAAGCCCAAACCCTTTCCTTTGAACAGTCCAAGATGCGTGACCAGCCCAAGTTCTATTCACCCTTGGGGTGATCATCACCGGTTGCCCCCATGTGTATGTGTGACACCATGAATGCTTCTGTGAACCAACAACATCCTAATGAACTTGTGTCTTTCTCTTGTTGATCTGTCCTTGGCCAGTCTTGTGCATGGGGCCGCAGCCGGAGAAGGGGCAGAGGAAAAGATGTTCTTTCCTCCTGTGCAGAGGACCCTCCCTCGATATCTGGTCACCCCAGATACCAGGTCACCCCAGATATCTGACTGGTTCCTCATCCCCCACCTCCCCTAGGTAATGCCTGATTGCAAGCGTTCTGGTAGGTCAGTTTAGTCAGAATCCCCGCTGACCCCTGATGTCTACTCTTAGCAAGTGTCCGTCGTGACCCCTTCATTCTGCTCATCAATTGTAAACCCCTTGCCCTAGGGGAATTCAGGATGGAGTCCGGTGCTATACAGGGGGTTCTTTTCCCCCATTGCAATAGCTCCTGAATAAAATCTGTTTTTGCTGCTTTAATCACCGTCTGGCTCAGGTTCTAATTGAAAGAGGACACAGGAGGAAGAGAAGATGTCTGTCTACACGCCAAGGAGGGAGACCTCAGGAGAAACAACTCTGCCCACACCTTGAACTCAGACCTCTAGCCTCCAAAACCCGTGAGACAATAAATGTCTGTTGTTTAACCACCCGGTCTACGGTGTCTGTTATGGCAGCCCCGGGAAACTCAGACACCATTCTCTATGGAGAAGTGGTGAAGAGCTGGGTTTGCATCTGAGCTCCACCAGTCACCCCAGCATCCATGCCTCGACTTCTCACCTGTAAAATGGGATTGGTAACAGTGCCCATCTCACAGGGTTGGAGGGTGGGTTCCGTGAGCTAAAGCGTGTGAGGAGCTCAGAACTGAGGTTCATGATAACCATGCAGTGTGTTGGCCATCACCCCGACATTTTGGACCCTCTCCTCTGAGGCGGAAGAGTTCCCTCTAGTCTGGAGGAGGGCCGTGTACCAGGACCATCTCCAGCTGTTAGAAAGTCTCTGTATATAGCTGAAGAGGATCAGAATTTGCCACCCCAACACACCACTTTGGCATAAGGGTCATTTTGAGCCAAAGGCAATTGAGAAGCAGCGAAAAGAAAAACTCTGCCCTTCCCCATCTGCCTTATCCCTTTGTGAGGATGTGCCCCTCCCTCTCCTGTACCGGGAAGGGGAGAAGAAATCTTATCTGAGAAGGTTCTGACTTCAGTCTGCGGAACAAACCTCACTAAATCATCTTTGTCTTCCATTATTTCCCATTTATTTACCGTCCCACAACTTACTGCCATTAGAAGCTGAAACCTGTTTTCCTTTGTCTTGTCACTTCTCTACTAACTTATCACACTTGGTTAAAATGGCACATAAGTCTTTAAGTCTGTCTCTTTGGGTCTCCACTTCTTTTTTGTGAATGGCTCTGTACACAGACATAATAAACCTTTTGCTCCTGTTAATCTGTCGTTTGTCAGTTTAACTTGCTGATCTCTGGTACAGAACATAAGCGGGTAGAGGAAAAGTTTTTCCACCCCTACACGGCACTGAGCACACCAACAGCTAACCCCCCACTGGTTCTTGCTCTGCCTCAGCAGCAGCAGAGACCCCATACCTCTCCCCATCTATGAGAGATAGTCAACTAGCACCCTGCCTCCATCTTCCCTCACAGCCTGTCCTGTGGCTCTCTCAGCTCACGCCCTGTCTCATAAATGCCCACCCCCTAGGAGTGAGCACAGCCCACTGGGGGCATGCGACACTCAGACAGCAGGTGTCCAGGTGGCTGGGGCTAGACTCTGCCACGCAGCACACGTGGGAGTGACTGCACCCTGGTGCCATCCAGCCACGATGGCCCACACATTCCCCTACACAGGTCTCAGGCCAGGGCTCAGACCCCCAAACCCCACCCTCAGGACTCTGCAGTGTGGGATGATGCACCACAGGGCCCCCATGTGGGAGTGTGGTCAGCTCTGACATAGGGACACACACCTCTGCTGTCCTTATTAGGAGAACAGGGGTGGGTCTGCACCCCTCCCAACCACCCACCCTGTCACACCCCCTTTGCAGCCAAATGGAGTACTGACCCTCCTAGATCCTATTCCAGTTGGGCCAGGTCTCAATGATTCCAAACCGAGGGGCTCAGGTGACTCCTGGGATCTCACAGGGATTCCCCATTTTGCTTTTTAAGGGAAAACCACCGAGTTTCAAATGGAGGAAACCAGAACTCATCAACCCAAAATGTGCCCATTTGGCATAAGGATTATTCTGAGCGGAAGGCCACTGAAAACCAGCAGAAAACCAGGAAAAGCTTTAAGAACAGGGCACATCCAATAAAGATGTTAAAAAAAGAAAGAAAGAAAAAGAACAGGGCACAAGCTTTTCTCCATAAAGGAAATTCACCTTTACAATGGAAATGCCCACTCGCAGCGACCACTCCTCCCATAGCTGGAAGAGGAGGCATCTCAACAATTCTCACCAACGGACACAGCACCATCTTGAAGCTGCATCACAAACACCACGAAACACCCTTGTTCACCGGGCTTTCCTGGCTGCCTTTCCACAACTTACTCTCCCCAAACCCCTTTCCTTTGTCCAGTCCAAGATGGTATGTAAGTCCTCAATTCTCACTGCCCTCTTTTTTTTTTTTTCCTTGCGTTATGCGGGCCTCTCACTGTTGTGGCCTCTCCCATTTGCGGAGCACAGGCTCCGGACGCGCAGGCTCAGTGGCCATGGCTCACGGGCCCAGCCGCTCCGCGGCATGTGGGATCTTCCCGAAACGGGGCACGAACCCGCGTCTCCTGCATCGCTCACTGCCCTCTTGAGTAACACTTCTTCATAAACTTCCACATGGACATATGTCATGTGATCTTTCATTCTCTTGTTCGTCTGTCTTTGCTCAGTTTTTTTTTTTCTCAGTTTAACTTCTGGGTCCCAGGCACTGAACCCAGAAGGGGAGAGGGCACTGGAAGTGGCTGCCACCCATCGTGAAAGACATATTGGAATCTTCAAGAATGGCGTGAGTGGGTTGTTAAACACAGCTAGTGTTAGAAATTAACTTACCCTACAATTGAATACACTATATGAAGAATAAAGGCAGCAAATTCTAAAAACTCACCACTATCACTGTAGACTTCGCTGGCTATGTAATGCATCTGCTACTGTCTCTGCTCGGGCTCTTACTCCCTCCCACCCATAGTGTGTGTGGTGGAAACGTTCGCTGGGGTTCTTCGCAACTCTGCTCTCAGGAACATCACATTGGAAACTTGAAACTGGCCACCGTGGGAATATCTACACCACAGAAATGGCAAATGCCACAAATGCCACAGTCTTGGTTGATTGTTTTGTTGATGGTCTAGACTTAGAAAGTGATGGGGAATGTGTGACATGTGCAGACCAGATGCACAGGTGTGTGTCTGCGGTGTTTAGGCAAATAGCAGATTAATTTAAATATGCATCCCTAATAAAACAAAAACAGTAAAACAAAACAAAACAAAACTGCATTGTAATGACTGAGAGAATATTCTTCCACATCTGAAACCCAGGATGCGACTCAGTAGAGGCTGCTGACATCATGGAGGAAAAATTGAGGTTCAGCTCAACTGGGTTCGTAGTCTTATTCCTTAATTACAAGAAAATACCAAGGAATGTTTGTGACGTCAGGACCACTCTCGTGTGTCAACTGGGGGACCACGCATGGCTGAGAAATGGGAGCTGAGCAAACATACACAAAAGCATCCGTGAGGCCCCAGGTTCTCTGGAATCTACACCAGAGTCCTGTCTACTAGTATATTTGGTGAATTGTGTACTATATAGCCTGTGTATCAGTTTAGCTAATAAATATATATGCCCATATATGCACCTTTTGGGGGAGCCCATTGACAACAGAGGATTGTGTTATGTTATTACATGATATCAGCATATTATCATCTTTGTTATCTGTGTACCACTGTCCTTCACATCAGCTTTTAAACTGTGCACACATGCTGGTTCTTTTCCCTGGAGAGCCAGGTCCTGACCATTGGCCAGCATGCCCCTGCCCTTGACCCTGTCACCACCCCTGATGGAACTTGGGCCCTGAAACATCAGCTGGACTTGCACCCAAGTGTCCAGGTGTATGGATTTTCTAGACTTTCATCTCAATTCCACGACTTGCCAAATTGGATAAACACAGCCATTTTGCACACTCAGATGTCAGTGAGGGCAGCGGGCAGAGCTCCTACGAGACGGAAGAGGAGGAACACAGCGTGTCCAACCGGCAGGTCCACAGTCACGGCTGTGGTGAAGCCAGGCGCGCTTCTCACAAGAGAACCAGACAAGGATGCTGTGCTCTAGCACGTCCGCATCTGGGCACCATCACTGTGGGAGGGAGGATCACCTTAAGAGACCTCAGCCTCAGTCAGGCCTGAGTGAATGAAGGAATGAACAAATGAAGGAAGGAAAGGGCAGTGACCCAGCAGGGGGTCCACAGGGACCCCAGTCCCTTTGCCAGAGAAATCCCAGAGTCACTCCCAATAGGGAGCTCGCCTGACACTTGCATTGCAGGCCCCTGACACATACTCCTTAACCCCAACCACGAGTCTGCTGACTGAATGAACAAACGTCACCCCCAGATACAGTCAGAGGAGCCCTTACATTTAAGGTCACCCCTGTACCTTATAGGCACACAGACACTTCTACCTACAAGATTCAGTGTTCCTCCAAGAAAATCCAGCTAAAACATGAACCTGAAAATGGAGAGATCCCCCTTCCCTGTACGTACCTCGTACCTCCCCTAGGCCCCCCGATCTGTTCAGCATCCTCAGGGGCACACACCTAGTCAATCTGCCTGTGACTAATATCAGCCGTAGCTGTTCCAGAAGTGGGAGTGGTGGTGGTCATTGCTCCATTACTAACATATTGCTTTGCAATTTTAATCCTCGACAAAGTAAAATAATTCCTGGGGCCTCATCTACATTGAGACAGAAGAGAAAACACCCATCCACGGTGCAGACGAATTCACAAAGCAGGCTGGGGAACTCAGTTCCTACGCAGCCCACTTGGGACTCAACACTGGGCAGTGTAAGAGCAAATCTAAATTCAAACCTCGTGTCTTAATTCCCCCTTGAGAATAAGGGAAGACTCCTCCCCTTCCCCTTTCTTAAGGCATTTGCTTTAGAAAATGTGGGGATTCCTTCTCTGTCTCTTTGAAGTGTATGAACATCTTTTAAAGGCTGAACATGCCTCTGACACTATCACAGCTCAGAATGTTTCCTGCAGGTGTGGGCATATCTCTGAAATGTGATGGAGAAGGAAATGCCTATCTCCTGGCTCCTGGGAGTAGAGGCCTGGCTCCAAACACAGAACCATCTCCTTCATGAAAAAAACTCAGTGACTTTTTATCCAGGAACATGGGCGGAGAAGGGTGAGACTCTTCCGTCTCTGTAGCCTCTCAGTGGGCCACCCATGATGCCACCTGTGATGCGCGCCCCACTGTGCTTTCACGCTGGTTCCAGAGTAAATGGTGTTTTCTCTCCTGTGTTTGTGGAATGTCTCCTCCCTCCTGTCACAGCCCAGGGTCTGGGTGTTCGTTCCTTCCTTCTCCTCACAGGCCGAGGGTCCTTGGGGATGGGGTGGGGTTAAGACACTGGAACCTTGCTTACTGGGTACTGAGCATCCCTTACCCCAACACTGAAGGGAGTCCTGCTTTAACCGCAATCACCCATTTCCAAGGAGACAGAAACTGTGATTGGTGAGCACAGCTGTGTCTCCCAAACATGCTGAGGACTTGGTGGTTCAGAAGCCTCCCTCCACTGCACACCCTGGGTCTTTACCTGTCGCCCTGCCTGGACCCTGAACTTGCTCTTGAGCCTCTGTGCCTTGGCTTGCCCACCTGTGAGAGGGACAAAGGCCCTCTCGACAATGTTAAAGGTGACCGAGGGTCCAAACCCCCTCACCCTCTGTGTCTGGGCAATGACTTCCTGCGAAGACCCTTCCCCACGAAGACTCAGCTGAGACTCAGGAGCCCCTGTTTCCTGACCAGGCCACACAGAACCAGTCCCTCCCCAGGCTCATCAGCCAGGAGCTGACCCGCTCCTTCCCGGGATCAGTCAGAAGAAGGGCTGGTTACCCACACGTTCCCCTCCTCCCCAGCCCAACTGTGGCCACTGCCCGCCCCCTGGGTGGAAGCCCCGCTCAGGGCACCTCCTGAGTCGGGGCCTCTGATCCATGTGCCATCAGGCCACCTCTCTCGCCAACCCCATGCCTGGGCCTCTTTATACTTCTGTTTACTTGTCTCCATGGAGAAACCTCCTTTGCTCCAACTCTCCAGATGCTTGCAGCCTTTGTCGGGAGTTATTCCTATTGTCATAGTCCCCCCTCTAGAGCAACAGTCCTCCTCTGTTTTTATATCCTCCCTCCAAAGTAACAGTCCCCCCATAGAGTAATAATACTCCTCTGTTGTCACGTTCCCCCCTCTATAGTAACAGTCCACCCTCTAGAGTAAGTCTTCCTCTCCTGTAATAGTCTCCCTCTACTGTCATGGTCCCCCCTCTATCGTAGTAGTCCCTCCCCCTAGTAGTATACTCTCATCCCCTTGTAATAGTTCCCCTTCCTCCTTGCAATAATTCTTTTGAAATAAAAGTCATTGCAAAGGTGACACAGAGCGAAACACTTATTGCAGGGCCCAGGTGTGAGTGGTATAGAGGCCCCTGTAGATGTGTGTCCCCATCATGTAGGGCACCTGTTGGTGTATCTGTGTTACCATTGTGGGGACACCTGTGGGTGTGCATCTGCATCCCCATCACAGAGGAGACCTGTGCCCCAAACACAAGTCACATGACACTAAGAGTGTCCTGTCCACTCCTGTCCCCATACCTCTGTTTCATCAGAATCCGGATCACTTTGTAACAAGTCCCTCATCCTCCCATTTGCCCTCATCTGAGATGGTGGTGGGTTCATCCATGGTGAGGGGGAAATCGTCCCACCACCGTGGACACCAATCCTGTACTTGCCAGGCACTCGCCTCCTCCCAGGTGCACAGGTGTGGGTCACTCGTCCTCTCCCTTGACAGCAGACCCCGCTTTCTGGTTTCCAAGTACAGATTCAGGTGTGCTCAGCACTAGGACAAGCCCAGAACGCCCAGGCGATCCCCACTCCCCAGGTGCAGCTCCAACCTCGAGCCCTGGAACAGCACCCTTGGGAGTAAGCTGCGTGCACCTGCGCACCCTGAAGCCTTCCCCACTGAGCACTTCCTCAGCTGGATCCACTCCACCCTTTGCCTTCTCAGTCAACATGGGGCTCAGGTGAGCACCAGGAGAGGGCTTCACAAAACACACAGTTTTAGGATAAGTTAAGGCTCCAGTCCCACTGACCCACCTTGGCCAGGTGAGCCACCTGAGCCACCTACCTGTGACTACGCAGGCAGGCTTCTTCTGTCCCCATGCACATGTGTGGGTGGCGACACACACAGCAGACACTCAGGACATAGTTCTCAGGTGAATGAATGGATGGACGTGCACACAGCCGGCAAACCCACCTGACATT
>NW_006797481.1:9716565-9718244 GCF_000442215.2 Lipotes vexillifer | reverse complement strand
ATGCTTGCTGGGCTCTCTAAATGCTCACCAGGCCCCTGAACCCTCCCTAGCCCCCCCCCCCCGAGGGCTCACTGGGCTCCCCAAACACTCTCCAGGCCCCCCAAATGCTAGCTGGGCTCCCCAAATGCTCACTGGGTCTCCTTAATTCTCACCGGCCCCCCAAATGCTCACTGGGTCCCCCAAACGCTCACGTATACCGACTCGCCCTGATGGCCCTGTCGCCACAGCATCAGGACAGGACAGGAGACCTCAGTCAACAGGTTCTTGCCCAACCCCAACCTGACCTGCCTACTCGGCCAGCGGCACGGGAGACGGTGGGCTTGTTACAGCTCCGGGAGCTGCAGTCCAGGGGCTCCTGCGGGCTCAGGGCTCTGACCCAGCGGGGCTCCCACCCTCTGTGTGGCGGACACGGGAGTCTGCGAGTGGACGCTTCCCCCGCGGCCCCGGCCCTCCAGCCCCTCCTGCTGCCCCTCCAGCCGCTGGGGCCTGGCAAGGAAGGAGGAGCTGGGGCGTGGGGGAACGTGGACCACCCTCGACCCCCGCCCCACCCGGAGACTGAATTCAGACAGGCAGGGGGTCCTCACCGCGACCTGAGTTTCCCGCGGCACCTCCGACCTCCTCTCCCGTCTCTTCCCGCGGGAGCCTCGGGCTCGCATTCAAATACTCTGAGCCCTGATTGGACGTGAAACACCCACTCCTGTGAGCGTGTGGGAGGAGCCACCTCCCGGAGCTGACAGCCCCAAACACCAGCAGGGCAGCAAGCCTCGAGCTCCAGAGGGAGCCCCTCTGTGGGGACAGCACTGCCGGACTTGGGGTCCGCAGCCTGCGGGGACCAGACCCTTACAGGGGTTGTGAGGTCATCTTGACTGAGACCATGGCATCCAGTGGTCAGATGATGGGATATGAAGACATTCTGAGTGTGACCTTGGGGTCCAGTAGTCAGTGGACTGGATGTGAGGATGTCCTGAGTGTGACTTCGGGGGCCAGAGGTCAGAGGATGGGGATGTGAGGACATCCTGGGTGTGACCCTAGGGTCCAGTGGTCAGGGGACTGGATGTGAGGATGACCTGACTGCCTGGCTGAGCTCTGGCCGCTGTCCATCATTGGAGTCACTGGACCCCAGGGCTGGAGCAGACAAGACTCTCACCCCAGGGCTCCATTGCATCGTGCCCGCAGCTCCCATGCCTGTGATTTCTGGGCACGTTGGTCAGCAGACGATCAAGCCCCCCACTGAAGTGTCCGGCCCTCCCACCCTGGGTGGAAGTGGATCCCCAAGGTACGTCCATACCTGCAGACCCACCTACCCCGGTGCTGGCCCTGAGGTGACTACAGCCCAGGAGGGTTAGTCCCTTACCCTCCCCCATCCCTATCTGCTTCTCTTGGTCAGAGGTCCACTCAGTGAAGTGCCTTGTCCACCTGCATCCCCCCATACCGGCTGGAGGTAAACAAGGCAGAGTAGGGTGGTTCAGAGGGCTGATTGGGGTGAATTCTCCAGGTGGCCTCTCTCACCCTGCGTTCAGAACCCTCGTCCCTGGGGGTTGGGGAACTTGGGGACGGGGACATAAGGACATCCTAAGTGTGACCACGGGGCCTATGGCTGCAGGTGGACTTGGGGCCAGCTCTTCTGTTATGGGGACGTCCACTCCGCCTCCCAGCAGCATCGAGCTGGCTTCTCTTTC
>NW_006797481.1:9715255-9716484 GCF_000442215.2 Lipotes vexillifer | reverse complement strand
TTTCCCTCTCTCCATCCGAACTCAGGCCCCATCGGCTCCCTCCCTCCTTCCCTCCACCTCCCACCCCTCGCATTTCCTGCCCCCTCCTCCCTGCCTGCAGCCCCTCTCTGGCCCCATGCGCTCCTCTCTGCCCTCCTCCACAGCCCAGGGCCCCAGGTAGAGCTTGTTAAATGGGGCCTGGGCCACCTCCACACTGCCTCCTTCCCGTCTGGGCAGGGCTTCCTGACAGCCAGCCTTCACTCACCTCCCCCAGGTGTGGTCCCCTCCTGCTGCCAGGGCAGATCGCGGCCCAAAGTTGTCCAAATCCCCAGACCTGTGACTTCATCAGGCTCCATGGCGGAGGGGAATCAGGTTGCAGAACAGCTGGTTAAATGTCATTTTAACTAGCTCCCCAAGTGGTTCACAGGTCACAGTCCGAGTGTTCCTTAGGATTTCTCACGTTGAAAAAATTCCATCTTCCTCCATGTGGACTAGCTGTACCAGAAATGACATTTCCTCCAGTGATGGACTTGTGTTCTTTACTTTGGCCTTGTCCTGTCTTGACTTCCACATACTCAGAAATGACCTCCCCTTCATCTCAGGTCTCCAAGGTAAGGAGGAAAGAGACTGGGATGTGAGCCAGTTTATTAGCGTTTAAATATTAGCCTCGTAGGATTTGTGAGCACCTGGCCTCAGCTTTCACACCTGTACACAAGGAGTTACAGATCACACCCTGATTTGTTGTGGGCTGAAATGAAATAGTGTGTGTGTGTGTGCATGTGTTCCAGCACACCACTTAGTACATCGAGGGGCTCACCTGACATGTTCTAGGGGTTCAGGAACCATCTGGACTATGTCCTATGGAATCCATCTGCACACTGCTCCCATCCTGGGTGGCTGAGGTTCATTGAGGAGGTAACCCAATGAACTTTTTCTTTTGACTTTAAAACTATCCACTTATTTTGTAAAAGCATACAATAGGGACAAATCCACATCTGTACTGAACAAAGCATTGGTCTTTTTGCAAACACTTGTTGCTACTTTTAGGACAGATAGGCATACAAATCAAACTTGCCGTTTCTGTTTATTAATGATATCTGAGTCTCCAATCCTAAATAATAAATGAATAAGTAAATGAATAAATAAATCAGCCTCGTTTAGGTTTTGCATGCGAACAGGTAGCGGATTAAGGAAGAAGGGGAGAGAGGAGGTGAGCTGGAGAGACATCTCTTTTTTTTTTTTTTTTTTTT
>NW_006797481.1:9712927-9715141 GCF_000442215.2 Lipotes vexillifer | reverse complement strand
CGAACCCACGTCCCCTGCATTGGCAGGCGGACTCTCAACCACTGCGCCACCAGGGAAGCCCGAGACATCTCTTTTGAGAGTGCTTCCCAGCAGAAATGCCAAAGAGGTATACGTGAAAGCAGTCCCTGTTTACCCCAATGTGGCGAGCTTAAGTATTACAGTACTATGACACAGAGTGGGGAGAGAGAGAAAGAGGAAGGGAGAACCTTAAAAAAATAAGGCGGCTTTGTGGAATTTAACCTGTCTTGTTGCATCTCAGCCCAACTCAGTCCAATTCCTGTGATGGCCAAGAGTGATGAGCTGAATATCTTCTAGAGCCAAAGATAATTATGTCCCTGGGCCTGGTTATAGAACGCCTCCTCCACCAGAGCAGTGAGGCCTGAAGGATGGGATGTTTTCCCGCATGGTTTAACGCCATTGAAAGAATGGCCCCGTGTGTCAGGTCTTAGAGCCCTCATTCATCCAGTTAACATCTTCCACTGGACACCTTCTCTGGGCCATTGCTGACACTGAGGCCTCAATGATGAGGAAGAAACAGTCCCAGACCTCAAGGAACTCCTGATCTAAAGGCATAAGAACAGTGTGGTGTGGCTCTGCCTAGGAGCAGCCTGTCTCCCGTCCCCCCACTACTACTCACTCAGGAGAAGCCCCTTGAGAGCCACCATGCGGCAGTGGCTGCCAGCAAGAAGGCTGTGGACATCCTCCAGGGTTCTCAGTGTGCTCGTATTTGTTCATTATTTCAGGCCTTGCCTCCACACATCAAGGGCTAATCTGTGCGGGGGGACACGGTGGTGAATGAGGCAGACCGACTGGGGTTGTGTTCCCAAAGAGCTCACATTCTAGGGGCAGAACATGGCTTCCCCAAATGAAGAGGGGGGAGGAAGGCACCCCGTCACTGTTTCTTGTGACCCTCAATGTAGGTGAGGCATCAGATGCTAGCTATTGTAGGAATCCATTTACCCTTAATGAGCATTTACCCTTAACTACTACCCTTATTAAGTAGTTTGCCAATGAACATCCACTCCTTTGCTTTGCTTGCACACATATAAATACCTGCCTGGGGCTGATACAGTTTCCCTCACTGTCCCAGATCTGGGATCAACAGGCTCTGTGAAAAAGCAACAAAGTTTTTCTCCAGTAGGTGAAGGTTAAAGGGAAAGTTCTAAGTTAAAGGGAGCCTTTGGATCTCAGCCAAAAACCCTGAGACTGGCAGAGAGAGGCCAGTTAACTGACATCATTCAATGAACAAATGTTCATTGGTTACATACTATTTATTTGGCACTTAGAACTGTACAAAAGTTTGTTGGTGATACTGACTTTTGTTGGTAACAATAAAATTAAATTGTTTTTGCCTCCAGAGAGTTTAGGATCCAGATGAGCAGGACATTGCCACCAGGAAGGGTTGAGTGATGACACAAAGCAGTGGCAGAACAAAAAACAACATTCCAGGAGGTGGCAGCCACAGCAGCTCTCAGAAAGGCATGATGCCTGTGTGCTGTGGCATTTGGGGGTTTTTGAGTTGGTGCGACTCCTGATGGGATGCGAAGGATGGGCAGCTCTCAAAGAGGGGCAGGGCAAGAAGGAAAAGGTCATTTGAGTGAGCAATAGTGTGATTTAGTGATAAGGAAGGAGAGAGAGTAGAGGCTGGTGGGAGTGGAGGGCCTGGGAGAGTTGGGTACCCTCCTGGAGTGTGGAGAAGAAAGGGCCTTCCAAGGTCAGTTGCGATGACCCTTGCACTTGACCCTGGAGCAGAGTAAGATACCCAGTGGTTGCTCAAGGTAGGGGCATCTGGACCAGGTCTGCATCCCTGTGTCTTGATCCATCAGCCAATAGCGTCCTCATGGATGGGTACTGGCTCGGGAGCTGGGGTACAGTTGGAGCCAGCCTGGAAGGGGGAGGGCCTTGGATAGCAGGATGAGGCTTTGACTTGTATCCCGGATGCAATAGGAAGCCACTGAAGGTCTCTGAGCAGGAAGCTATGTTATAATACTGATGTTTCATTAAGAATAATTGGCAAGTCAGTGTTGAAAATTCCCCATTAGACATTTCCTGCCTCAAAGCCACTCTATGGTCACCCTGTCACCTGGGGGTTTTCCTTTTTTCCTTCCTTCTTTTGTGTCAAGGCACATCAACTTCTCTCCTCTCTCCCTCTTCAGGATTTCCTCCTCAGGAAGTTCAGGTTTCTTGCTTTTTTTTTTTTTTTTTTTTTTTTTT
>NW_006797481.1:9697531-9712805 GCF_000442215.2 Lipotes vexillifer | reverse complement strand
CCCGTGTCCCCTGCATCGGCAGGCGGACTCTCAACCACTGCGCCACCAGGGAAGCCCAGGTTTCTTGCTTTTTTTATGCAGAGTAATTTCTTGGTCACCTTTGTGTCTTGAACTTGCTCTGGGAGCCTTATCCTTGATCATCAAGCAGGTTCACAAGGTGTTTCTTCAGCAGAAATGCAGTGTTTGCCCCTGAAAGATTTCAGTGAATAGAATATTCTCCATATGTCTCTCTATATTATATGCAGTACCAAATTTTATGCCTGAGTTGTTGTATTATTGGTAAAATCTCTGATGGGTAAAAGACCCCTGCCCCAGGACTGGTTTTCCTTCATCAAGGACTCCAGTCTGTAATTTGTCCCATAGCTCTTTCACTTAAAATCTGTGGCCACAGAAATCAGAAATGAGTTGATGAGACAAAGAATGAGAGATTGCCTTGGGTATAAATGCAGATTCTTATTGTGGGGCTTGGGGATATGCTTTCTAAACTGTGGGTTGGATGTTGGCTTGATTTCGGGTGTGAGATGGTTGATATTGCATAAGTATGAGGGTAACATGGAGAGGGGGCCGAGACTGGCAGGTGTGTGTGCGTGTGTGTGTGTGTGCGTGTGTGTGTGGATACATAGTCTTTTGGGTCTCTGGGCTCACAGGTCTGCCAGCATTTCCCGTCAGCAAGTGACTACAAAAACAAAGAGGAGCTTGGATGTTGCTTAGCAGAGGACAAAAATCCTTACAGAAAAGTCCTGGCCTGCTCGCCTCTCTGTCTATATTGGGAAGAATATTGATTCTGGAAAAATTTTGCTCGATCTGCAGAAGTGTTAGTTCAATAACCTACCTCCAAGATTCTTGCCAAAGCCAAGAACTTGAGTTTCACTATTATTTAATAGAGTTTCAAGATAGCATTAAAAAGAAAGATTTGCCTGTGTTGGTGGCTGAAGAAGCCTTGCTTATTTCCCTTTCTGTATTTATTTATTTTATTCTTTGCACATAGACACTGATTATAAAAAATAGCACTAAGGTTGTTAAAAACCAGCTTTCCTCAGCCTACTCAGAGTTGCCCTTATTTCCAATTATCCAACTCACTGGCTGCTAAAGTATTGCTCTTTCAGTGCTACAGACAAGAGGAATTAGTTACAGAGGCAAATTGCGTTGTTGTGTTTCTCTCCTGAGCCATCATTCACGTGGAGGGGCATAGTGCTTGGACCCTTATTCAAAGTGTAAGTGTACATGAAGGCTCTCTCCCATTCTGGGTCCTGCATGAACTGCCTATCCATCACCTAAACGAGAGCCAGCAAAACGCTCTCACCATCATTTCTGTGGTCCACATACCCTCACATTTTGATGAACCACCACAACTTCTAATTATTTAATATTCCAAGTTACATAGTGCCCCAAATGCTTTTGCAACTCAGAGCACCTTGTAGGATGTAAAGCTCCAAATTATCAGGACGTTTTAAAATGGTGAATATTTGGAAGAAGAATTCTCTTTGCTGTCACTCAGATCTGGGTTTGAGTCTTGCCTCTGCCACTTATCAATTCTATTGAATCTCTGTTTTCTCATCTGCAAAAGGGGAAGGATGCTTATCTTAGAGGTGATACAAGGGCTGGATGAAATAACTCATAAATCACATTGCTTGGTATCTGGTACCCAGCAGGACCTCAACTAGTTTCCCTCCTTGATTCAGGTGGATTCCACTCAATCCATCCTACTTACTGAGTGTCTACTGTACGCCAGACACGGAGTGGGGCCCTGGAGATACAGTGACAAATAAGATGTAGCTCCACTCTCTGGAGTTTTGCATCACTGATTAAGCACAGTAGTGTATGCAGTTAACTGTTTAAAGTAAAACTGTCATGGGAGTTCCCTGGTGGTCCAGTGGTGAGGACTCCGCGCTTGCACTGCAGGGGGCGTGGGTTCAGTCCCTGGTCAGGGAACTAAGATCCTGAAAACCGCATGGTGCGGCCTAAAATAAAATAAAATAAAATAAAATAGTGAAACTGTCATGAAACTTCTCCCTCTGCTGACCAGGCTGGCCCTGTAGGGAGCCAGATTGCTGGGGAAGCAAGGTAAAGCTGAAAAGCCAATTTAGCGTCCTCTTTACCCAGGCGCCTTTTGGTCTTGATTCTGTTCCCGTCTTGCTGTGGGAGCTAGAATAATCCCTTCCTCGTATCTAGCCTCTAGCGTCTTGGGGGTAGAAGTCTCAGAGCTTTGCAAGGCATGAAAGACAAACGATTACAACTACAGTCGTCCAAAATAGTTAATTTTTAATCTAAATGGATTTTTTTGGAAGAGTTTTTTAGGTCTAGAATTTTTCCTAAAGGTTGAGGTTTGGGAATTCTGTGAATTTCCAGAGGTGGCACACTCTCTTGGCATCATACCTTATCTCGCCTAATGCTGTGTATCAGGCTCTGGGTTATATCCATGCCAGGTTGGGTAGTTCCTGAGTGTGCATCTTTTGATCTGTAAGATGGAAGAGGTGATGGACAGGCCCAGGAGGGAACTTCTAGCTCTAGGAATCCAGCAGTCCACACATTTCAAAAATCTCCATTTGCTCAGTATGTGAATGGAGACGGGATGGTGCCGGGGGTAGGCGTGTGGGATTCAGTAGGAGAGGGAGCAGGCTGGTTGAAAGCAGGAAGGATGCTGAGTGCATCCCCATGGAGACAACCTATGGGGGTGCTAAAGCACCCCCACTATCCCTGTGGCCTCTAGTTTTTACTCCCTAGTATTGTTCTTGCTCGTGACATCGTAACCGTATTGCCTGGGATCCCCCAGAGGATAGAGCAAAGTAACCAAGCAGATATGGGGAGTTCACATTTTCATGAAATGAGAGGTTGTAAAATAAGGAAGGACATAACCAGTTTGTTTGACTATCTGGCCGCGTAAGAGAGAAAGGATAAGCCCAAGTGGAGGAAAAGATGAGCAATGGCTTATGATACTGCATTGGTACAGACCCTGAAATAGACAAACACAAGCACCATTTAGGCATCATTTAGGCATTTGGCATCATCCTGACTTGGTGGTGTTGCTTTTTAAGCGGGCTCTTCTGAGTAGCTGAGAAAAGAGGCCCGGAAGGATATTAGTATGTAAGCTGCTAGGATGAAGCTCAGCTGCTGTCAGTGGTGTCTTGTGCCTTTTGACCTTGATTTTGGCACTAACTGGCTGTGGGAACTTGAACCTTCCTCCATGATGGCCACTGGAGTCTCGGGCTCAGAAATTTCAGAGCTGACAATGGCAAGAAAGACTGAGCAGCTACCATGCATTAAAAACAGACACGAGCTTTCCTTCAATGAGATAGACAAGCATTTGTGTCAGCTGCAGGGAGCTTCTCCTTCAGAAGTTAAGTATAGCCTCAGCCAGTCCAAGTCATGGATTTTCTAAAATTAGCGTTTGATTTGGGATGGTTACTAGGCTCTGTGTGGCTAGGTAGCCAGGATGGTCCCTACTTCCTCCTCTTCCTCTGGCCATCGCCTCCCTTTTCCTGTTTTGCCTCCTTTTCCTTCTTGCCTTCTCATTTCCCCTTCTCTTCCTTCCCCTCTCCCACTCTTTGAAAAGAAGCTTAAAGCTTTCTCCTGGGCTCTGCCACATGTTTGCACAGCCTCCCAGAGGTCCCTAGAGGGATCCTGCCTCAGTTGCCCCGTGGAAACCTGTTCGTGAATAATACCCTTTATTAGTTTTATTCCCTTCCCTGACTCACTTCCCCACTCCTTGTATGGGGCTTCCTGGAATTTCCTTCCAATAAACTACTGGCTTCCAAATTCTTGTTGGGGTCTCTGCTTTTGGGGGAACCTGAGCTTAACCCTACAGATTCTTACACAAAAGGTAGCACTCTGTACCTGCTGTTCTGTACTTTCCTTTTGCTCATTAACAAAATATCATGGTACTTGTATCATGCCTGTATGCTTGTGTGTTTAGGGTTCCATCATAGGGCACACATACATACTCCAACCTCTACAGAGCTTCTTGTTTAGACTCTTAAAGAATCTTACAGACTCTTTTTGTTGTTGTTTCTTGAATGACAAATGCTTATGTGCTAGGTTGGGCGCTGGGGTGTGCAAAACACAGGCTCTGGGTGATCCAGGACTAGAGTCAAGTTCAGCTCTCCCATTCCAGCTACGTGACCTTGGACAGGTTACCTAAGCTCCCTGAGCCTCACTTTCCTCTCTGTAAAATGTAGAGAGTAATGCCTACCTACCTCAGAGCACGTGAGATAAAGAATAAGGCGATGGCTGTGAAATACCAAGCCCGTGATAATTGCTGCATGATGGCGATCTCCATCAGACCTGTGACCCCAGCCCCCATGGGGTTCCGTCACCTTGCTCTCTAGCTGGTGAATCTATCTGGACTGTTGTGGGACACAGAGGAGGGAGGGTAGAAGGGCTTAGATTCCACTGAAAGCATCAGGCAGGGCGTCCCAGGGGAGGTGACATTTGAGCTGGGTCTTTGGGTGATTAAGATTTCACTAAGACAAGTAAAAGGGAAGACAGACACTTCGGGCATTTTTCTGGGTAATTCCAGCTCACCTGGATGGAGGTGAAAGGGCTCAGGAAGTCTCACTTAGGGCATTCACTGCAGGAGGCTGGGCACTTTGCTTACATTAATTGCTTGAGCACTAATCCTCCATGTCATCAGGTGGTTCAAACACAACACTGGCCTTGGTACCTCAGACGGGTCAGTCCTCAGTCCAGTGGTGACAGCTCTTTTGTTCCTTCAGTCCCTGAGGTCTGCAGAGAACTTGGAGTCTCCTATGTCACCCTAGTCTTGAGGGCAGAAGTTGCAGCCTCTACATTTAGAGGGTTGGCCAATAAGTTCGTTCGGAAGTTTTCATAAGCTGTTGTGGAAAAACCCAAATGAACGTATTGGCCAACCCAATATTTTATTTACAGCATCATCTGAGAAGGGAAGATCTGGCAAAGCCCGGTCCATGTTCCCATATGCCAGTGGGCCACCAGCACTCTGGAGGAGCCGTCCCCCTTGTCAGGCAGGACCTGAGCTCTCCTGCTTACGCCAGGCCACCATCCCTCCTCGACGCTGAGCCAGGGGCTCCTTGCTCTTTACCACTGTGCTGACACTTTTTTTGGTAATGGAGGAATAGTCCTCTGTATCCATGTCTCTATCAAAAAGCTGCTTGGCCCAGTCCCACTGGTTGCTTTCCTGGCCTCAGGGTGGAGTGGTCAGTTTTCTGTATTTGCAAATGGGCTGTGGAGAAGCAACTCCATTTTAAAGAGCCCTTTGATTTCTTTCCTCTTTAGGAGGAACTTTTTAAAAGAATTGCCTTCTCTCTCTTTTAATCAGGACTCAGCCCCAGCAAATGGCTCACAGAAGAGACTTCATTCTCATTGCTGATAACACAGTGCTGGCTTTTCTATCTCCTCCCTCTAGACCTTGTCTATCCCCACCAACATCTCTGTGCCAAATGGTGTTTCCCTTAAGAGTGAAGGTAATTCTAAGTGGTCCAAGGAGTGTCTCCTAGAACGCGTGGTAAAAACACTCTTCCTGCAAGAACCAATTGCTTTTTGCTCCCGTGGTACCAGACCTGTAAGTGTGGCAACTACTCTTTAAAACTAAATCACTTCTCTGGGTCCATTAAGCTCCCTCCTGAGAGGGCATAAGTCCTTGTGGTGGTTTTGTGGCCAGTCACACCTCAGGAGTCACTGTCTTGACTGATGGAGGTGAAAATTGCTTCACTTGTTGTGAGGTCATCTAGACAAATGAGGTGAAGTTGACTCAAGTGGGGACCAAAATCTAGGCTGTGTCCAAGTGAAGTGAATGCGTCAGAAGTGAGAGAGCTGAGACGTAGTGTTTCCCCTCCCTGATTCTGGGCCTCCCCTCTTCCAGGCAGCAGGCAGTCCATGAGGTGGCCTCTGTCTTTGGAAACACCTGGGAAATGGCTCCTGGGATCAGAGAGGGATTCTCTAGAGGATACTTGGGCATTTTTCTGGTATCTGGGAGATCAGTTGACAGTTTTTACACCTTGAGAATTTTCTGGGAAGGGAGGGGTTATGCTTGTGACCCCAGGAATAGGCTTGACCTCTTGGCGGAGGCCACAGCTCCACCCAAAGGACAGAGCTAACTCAGGGTAGAAATCAGTCCCCGGGGTTCCGCACAAAGCTGGGCCCCATAGGCAAAGCTGTCAATCAATCTGGAAGCAGAAGAGTCACCCGCAGCCCTTCTTAAACATGCAGGTTTCGGGGCCCCAGTTGCTAACATTTTGATTTGAAAAGTCCTAAGTGGAACCCTGGAATCTGTATTTTAACAAGTACTGGGCAATTCTGTTGCAGGTGCGCGCCAGATCACACTTTTGCAGAACCCCAGCTCAGTGTTTCTCAAAAGCCATTTCATAAATTTTTTTTCAACTAGTAGTTAGGAAAGTGCTTAAGGATTTATGAGTATGTCCTTAAAGCGTGGACTTCGGCACTGCTTCAAGAGACAGGCTTATTATTTTGGATTTAACACAATGGGATTATAAATTATTCATTCCCATTTGAAAAAAGGCACTTGACTCAACATTTGGGGGCTGAATGCCGCATACAGAGCACTTATGCTAGTTCTATAAAAATGGAATTCAGTTTCCATCGAGGCATGTATGCTGCTGCCTGTTTTCTCTTAACTTGCAGGTCGCTCTGCCCTGCTGGCTGAGTGCCTGCAGAGAGGTCGCTGTGGGGCAAAGTTGGCCATTCTTACCTTCCCCGTACATGGTCCCAGGTCATTGGTTCCCAAATGTTGGTATGCAAATGATCCCCTGAAGGGATTATTAAAAATGTATGTTCCAGAAGTTCTAGTTCACTAGAGTCAAGTGAGGCCCAAGAATCCGCATTTAAAAAAAAAATTTATTGAAGAATTGTTGATTCACAATGTTGTGTCAATTTCTGCTGTACAGCAAAGTGACTCAGTTTTACATATATATATATATTCTTTTTTATATTTTTTCCAGTATGGTTTATCATAGGATATTGAATATAGTTCCCTGTGCTATACAGTAGGATCTTGTTGTTTAACCATCCCATATATAATAGTTTGCATCTGCTGATCCCAACCTCCCAATCCTTCCCTTCCCCACCCCCTCCTCCCCTTGGCAACCACAAGTCTATTCTCTATGTCTGTGAGCCTATTTCCGTTTTGTAGATATGTTCATTTGTGTCATATTTTAGATTCCACATATAAGTGATATCTTATGGTATTTGTCTTTCTCTCTCTGACTTACTTCGCTTAGTATGATAATCTCTAGGTCCATGCAAAGGATCTACATTTTAACCAACATCCCTGATGGAACACTACGCTACCATAACTCTGGGAAGGGGGCATCCTTGGGGCACCTAGATGTTTATCTATTGGGCATTCTAGGCACACTGTCTGGGGCCTAAAAGCTTTTCTGGGCCTGACAGAAAGAAATGTTTGAAACCATAGTTTGGAGCCCAAACTGTGTTGGCTCCAAAATAGGAAGAGACGACTACAAAATCAAAATTGTTTACCAAATATAACATGCCAACTCTATTCATTATTAAATTTAGTATTCATAAAAATTTCATGACATTTGAGAACAATTTGTAGGCTAGCTTTTTTTTTCACTTCATAAGAATTCCTGAATAGGCACGGTAATCATTAAGCCGCCTTAGTCAATGGTAAATGACTTGTAACCAAATGTCAAAGGCAAAATTGTAAAAATCACCTTCAAGATATTTTTGTGGCAAGTACTTATTTATAGTCACGTGTATACTTAAGTTTATTACAGGAAGTTGCTATGATTTAATTAATAGGTTTGATGTGAAGCAGGGATGGGTCCTTCAGAAGTGAAGATACTTAGGTCTTATAATAAAAGGTCTGCAATGTCCTTAAGGATACATTTAGGATTTTTCTGGTCTTTGGGTCACTGAGTTTATAGTAACCCATTTACTTGTGAAGTAGACAGAGCCGTAATGCCCGTTTACAGAGGAGGAAGTCAGGTGGTTTACTGATTTACCCAAGGACAAAGAGGCAGTAGATAACAGAATTCAAACCTAAGTATTAGTACTAAAAATTTAGTATATCTTACACTTCAGTGTCAGGAACCATACCTCCAAACACCCTACATACTGCTATCCTGGGAGAGCTAGATCTTTGCATCCATGGGGAACTAATCATAACAGTACAAGGCAATTAGGAGACTCTTGACCAGAGTAGAAATGAATTTCATATTTTGGGTCAGAAAGAAACATATTGACAGTAATCTTTATGTGTAAATGAAACCAGCTGGCAGAGAGCTGGCTTTGGAGTCATGATAGTACAGCTATTTCTGCTGAAGATAAGGAGGGTGGAGAGCGGGGCTGTTACTTTGTATATCTCTGGATCTGCTTTTTGAGCACATTTAAATTCTGGCAATCTTGAAGGGTTATTCCAATAAAGCCAGGGCAAGATAGAACATGGGTCTTATCACAAAAGCATCAGGGTTGCTTAGAGGATGAGCAGTCACAATAGAAAAGAACCAGCTGACTGTGGAGTCTGTGCTTCTGACCAGACTGCAGATACCTCTCCCCCAAAACTTCAGCAGAGAGTCTGGGCTCTTAACATTCACCCACGGTGGTCTCCCTACTACCACTTCTCATGTTTGTCATACTACCATATTCTCTGGAGCTTGAAAAACTTTTTTAAAAGGGCTTGAAGGAAGAGAGGTATTGATCATGTTATTTTTCTCCATCTGTGAACAATGAGAAATACATGTTCATTGCAGAAAAATGACAAAGCATGGGTAAGCCAAAGGGAGGATAAAAGCTCTGAAATTTCCCCATCTAGCATATCTGCCATTAATATCTTAGTATATATCATTCTGGAGATTTTTTTCTGTGTAAAGACATGTCTCTTAGTCTTCCCTGGTGGCACAGTGGTTGAGAGTCCGCCTGCTGATGCAGGGGACATGGGTTCGTGCCCCGGTCCGGGAAGATCCCACATACTGCGGAGCGGCTGGGCCTGTGAGCCATGGCCGCTGAGCCTGCGCGTCCGGAGCCTGTGCTCCGCAACGGGAGAGGCCACAACAGTGAGTGGCCCGCGTACCGCAAAAAAAAAAAAGACATGTCTCTTGATACTACAGTGGGAGCACTTCTATTTCATAATGCTTTTCCTCCACATGACACATTGTGAATGTTGTACCATTTAAACAGACACACATCTGTGGATACAGTTCTTGTTTGATTCACCACCTTTATTATAGGGCTGTACCACAAATTTATCAATATCTTATTATTAGGGAGTTCAGCAGTTTCTAAATTTTTACAGTGATAAACAATGCTGCAGTGAACATCATTTTGCATACACCTCTTATTGTTCTTAAGGAGGAAGAATTGCTCAGTACTTTTGCATAGTTAAGACCCTATAGAGAAACATAGAAAACTAAAAGAAAGTGGGCATTTTAGCTCTGAATGTTCAGCAAAGCCCTTTTCCTTGGCAGAAAACTCTGATAGGTTGGCAGTCTGTGTCAAGAAGTGTGAAAGGTCTGAAATTTCACTCTATTTGCAAGATAAGAGGTTAGCCTGCCATAGATTCATGGAGGCTGGCTGAAGAGATGAGACTCCTGGGTCAGAAACAAAGGATGGTTTATTACTCATAGTAATAACAGTAACCCAAATATCAGCATTTTCACCAGTTTCCTGAGCCCCAATTCCCACAGTGTCACATGAAGGGAGCCTGATGACAGCTGCACACACAGTGGAGTGTGTTATAGCAACAGAATCCCAAAGTTAGGCAACCCAAATGTTTATTATTCTGGACAGTAAGCAAACCTACCCTCTGCTATGGAGGGACAGAAACTCTCTCTATTTTCCAAGGCTGTTCACTATACAAATATTCTTGTAAAGATAGTCTAGGACAAGGGTAGTCAGTGTCTGTCTTCCCAAGATGTTCAGAAATGTGATAAACCCACAGACTCATGGAGAATTGTTTCCCAATATTCTGTCTATCTGCAGGTAGGAAACTTACAAGGATTTTTGGTATAAAGTGTAATATTAGCAATTACACATATGTTTTGGACTGAAAGTTTGTGTCCCCCCAAATTCATATGTTGAAATCCTAACTTCTAATGCGATGATATTAGGAGACGGTATTAGGAGATGGGGGTCTTTAGGAGGTGATTAGGTCATGAGAGTTAAGCCCTCATGAATGGGATTAGTGTCCTTATGATAGAGACTCCAGAAAGCTTTCTTGCCCCCTTCTGCCATATAAGGACATACCAAGGACACAGCCATTTATAAACCAGGAAGAGGGCCCTCATCAGATCTAATCTGCCAGAGCTTTGATTTTAGACCATGGGTCCCCAACCCCCGGGCTGTGGACTGGTACCAGTCTGTGGCCTGTTAGGAACCAGGCTGCACAGCAGGAGGTGAGTGGCGGGGGAGCGAGCGAGACTTCATCTGCCGCTCCCCATCGATCCCCATTGCTCGCGTTACTGCCTGAACCATCCCCTGCCAACCCCCATCCATGGAAAAATTGTCCTCCAGGAAACTGGTCCCTGGTGACAAAACGGTTGGGGACTGCTGTTTTAGACTTCTCAGTCTCCAGAACTGTGAGAGACAAATGTTTGCAAATGTTGTCTATGGTATTTTTATTACACTCGTCCAAATGGAGATATTTAGATCTATCATCTATCTATCTATCTGTCTATCTATCTATCTATCTATCTATCTATCTATCTACCTATCTTCATTATGAGATATGGGATGATGGATGCTGACAGAAGTACTAAATAGATAACTTTATCCAAAACAGATATCTAAAATTCTCCCTGAGAGGTCAAGCCAGTCTCCTGCCTTCACCAAGAATACCTTTTCCATCTATTATTTCCATCTATTCTCTTGCTAGTACCAGTTTGTGCCAGGTCACAGTTCTGGAATAATAAAAGAATGAGAATACATCTTACTCTCAAATATACCATATCAGAGCTAAGATCATTCTTAAGCTTGATCCAGCAGTGAAATATCTGAAATTCATGGTACATTTTGGAACATCATGAAATATACTACTTTGTGATATATTGAGTTTAATAAATCAGATATCTTTGAGTAGAGAAAAGTAGTAAAAAATATACCCATGGCTTAGAAAAATTATGGGATAAAGCTTTTAAATTGAGAAAATATCATACTTTAACTTAATCATATGTGACGTGGAAGACTGCCTGATTTTAGTAGTGGACTATCTCTATATCCTCATGGAATATTGGTGTTACGTGGGCCCTTAGATTGAGAAACTCTGATTCCTGGGATCACCTTAGTCTAATCGCATCTGTTGTTTTCATCTATATCAGGATGCAGCCCCTATTAGGACCCAGGTTCCCCAACTCCCAGCATACTACCTTTAGTACAGCACCACACTGCCTGACCCAACTGCTCTCCATCACCCTTCCTGATAAGAAGGTTCTTCCAAGGTCTCAATTAATCACTTAAGTCTTAGCAAATATTTTTTTACTTGTTCTTCTGGTATTATAGGAGGACATGGAATCACAAAACAAAACAAAAAGCATACAGAAACAAAATAAAACACAAAACAAAAAGAACCAAACAGATTTTTGTGTGACTTTTTTCTCTTTAAAGTTGAAGGCTCATGGCATATGAATACTCGCATGACTTTCCTCCCTCCTGCCCTACATTTCTCCATAACCCTCCCTGCCCTCTCTCTTTTACACATCTTTTGGCAAGAGGTAGTCTTGATTTTTTTTTTTGAAAATCCATCTTCCCTTTATGATTTTTTTTCCTCTTAAGGTTTCTGTTTGATTTCTGCCTCTGTGGGATGAAGATTTATTTCAGCCCTTCAGATTCCTTGGATTTGGTCCCATATCTCTTCAGATGGATGATGATGGACCTTTCAATTATCATAAACTAGTCAAGTAACCTCTTCATTCCAACTTCTGCATTTTTATTGCTGACTACATATTTGGCAATAAATGCTGTTGGAATTTTCAAAACATGGTCGCAAATTCTTAGAACTCCTCTCATTGAGAGATGGGATCTGTGTCCCTTATTCTTAAATCTGGGCACTCCTGCACCTGCTTTGACAATACAGTCCACTGTAAGTACAGCTATGTGACTTCCCAGACTAGGTCATGAGAGGCTTTAGGCTTCTGGGAACACTTGTTCCTGGAGTCCTGGGCTGCCCTGGAAAAAATCCAACCCTGAGACTGTCATGCTATAGAGGCTAGAAATAGCTTCTCTCATAGTCAGTCTCAGCCAAACCTGCCTCTTCCACCATATTAGAGCCCAAGCTTCAGTCATCAGAGTGAAGAAGCTGTCTTGGAATTGAATCCTCCTAACCTCCAGCTGTTGAGGCCTCCACAGTCCTATGAATCATCTCAGCTAAGGACTCAGACGCTGTGAACCAGAGAAGGGCCAACACTGCTGTGCCATTTCCTAATTCCTGACCCACAGCATCCTTGAACATCAAAGATCAGTGTTGTCTTACAGCACTAAGTTTTGGGTAGTTTGTTATATGACAATAGATAGTTAGAACATACCGTGGTACCTAGAAGTGGGGTGTCACTGTAACCAAAAGCTAAAACAAAACCTAAAAGAGAAGCATTGGGACTAGATGGTGGGTGGACTCCGGAAGGGCCTTGAGGAACTTGTTAGCAGAAGCCTGACAGACTTGTGGAGGCTGATGTGAGGGCTGGAAGGAAAATATGCACAATGTTACTGAAATCTGAAGCACAAAGGGGCCTTGTTTTGTAATGGCAGAAAGTTGGTCAACACTGTGACCTGTGATAATGTGGGAATCGATAATGGACTTAATGGACTCGATATGACTAAGGAGAATTCTAGGCAGAATGTTGGAAGGACCACTGGGCTTCTTTGTTATGCTTCTGATCAGATCAGTTGTGGGTGGAGAAAGATGACTTAAAGAATAAACTGTTTAGTTTTTGAATGGAATTTGTAGCAAACATAAAAGACTCTGGATAGTTTTTCCACCCAGAGAAATGTTCTCAAACGAAGAACCCCAGGGGAAAATTTAAATCCAGGCCACTGTCAGGAAAATGTGGTCTCAGGTCAAGAATGTGACTGTAAAACCCTCCCTTTTTGGGTAAGACTTCAGAATGGTTTAACATCATGCCTCATAGACACTTTCAAATAGACAAAAATCTGCTAAGGACTTTAAGGGTGTGTCTCACAGACCCTAAGAATATTAATGGCTTCATCCCACAGTGACCTTATAGGGAGCCCAGGAAAGAGAAATGTTTATGTTGAAGATATGTGTGAATGTAGCTTCTGTCTAATGGAGTAGATTTTAAATTGATCATAGGAGACCCATAAAGTTTTTAACGGAATCATACCAGATTGGATTGAAAGGGAATGAAAAAGTACAAAATGAAAAGAGACCTTTGCCCCTTCCCTCCCCAACTCTATAGGCAGGAGGCAGATGGAGAAACTACTCAGCTATAGACAAAGGCAGCTTTGACAAGAAGGATGACTCAGAGGGCAGAGTCAAAAACTCGGGGAAATCACTCCCAAAGAGCAGGACTAAGCCCTGGAAAAGGAGCTGGCGACATGTGCCTGGCTGGGTTGCAGAATTGCCATGGACTGATCAGTGATGGCTGTGTGTCTCTAGTTTTCCCCCGTTTTGAACAAGAGTGTCTATATTCATGACCTCATGCCTGTTTCACCATTATGTGTGTGTTGGTGGGGGAGCGTGGAGCATAGAACTAGTCTCTTTTGTTAACAGGTTTTCAGGTCAAGAGAAGCTATAGCCAAGGCACTGAACTTGAAGAGCCTCATTTGCATGTGCCCCTGATTTAGAAGATAACATTCAGTACCTTGAGCTTGAGGATGATGCAATAATGGGATGAAACTCTGAGGAGGTCTTATGAGGGGGCTGAGTGCATTTTGCATGAGGGAAGAATGTAAATAATTTGTGGTTAGAGATAGACCTGCAGTGATTTTAAAACACGGCTGAAAATTTTCTCACTCCTTTCATTGAGAGGTAGTGTCTATGTCTATGTCTCTGAATCTGAGTAGGCTTATGACAGCTTTGACAAATAGAATACAGCAGAAGAGATAGCTTCTGAGTCCGGGTCATAATCAGCTTCTGAGTCCAGGTCATAATCATCCATGCAGTTTCCTCCTTGTACTGTTGGGAACATTTGCTCTTGGAACCCTCAGCTTCCATGTAAAACTTCCAACTACCCTGAGATATCTGGCAAGGCCACATGTAGGCTGGCAAGGCCACATATAGGTACTCTGGTCAACAGTTCCAGCTTATCTGGTCCTTTCACCATTTCAACTCAGGTTATAGACATGTGAATGAAGAAGCAATCATAGAGGAGGATTTCTGTTTCAACTGTTCTAGCCCCAGCTGTTCTAGACTCCTCTGGCCATTGGAGCCAGCAAAGCTGGAGGCTCAAACACCACGGAGCGAAAATAACTTTTCCTTCTGTGCTCTTTTCAAATTCTTGACTCATAGAATCTGTGAGCATCATATGATTATTATTATATGTCATTAAACCTGATGCAGTTTACTATGCAGCAACAGATAACTGGCACAATGCTGTATCGTTTAATTTCTTGCTCTTAATTTCCAAACATGTCAGGTGGTGTAAGAGCCTAAGGGTTGTACTTGGAGAGAAGAGGTCTGGACTAAAGGGATTCCTTGGAGGAAACTAGGGCAAGCCTTTTGCTTGGCTCATGGATGGATGAAGAGACTTGGGCATCTAGAGGGACTTGCCAAGTATCAAAGGAGAATAGAGTCTCCCAATTATGGGCAAAGACAAGGAAATGCCCAAGGCTGCCTTCCACTCCAGATTTAGTGAGGTGCTGGGGAGGAGTATGTGTCTTTGGGTGAATGGTGGCCTTAGAAGAAAATCCTTCGCTGTAACGGTGAGAAAGATAGTTTACGGTAGGAAGCATGGCCTTAAGATTTTGCTGGGGCATTAAGCGGTGCAGAAAAAAGCTTTGATCCATAACAGAAAGGAAGTTCATGGGGACAATAACCCAAGATCTTCCTTATCAGGAATCTGGGACATTTGCTTTTATGACCCTTCATATTGTATACCTTTAATTTTTATTTTATTTTCTTTTTTACTTTGGCTTCAATATCTTTCTTAAGAGTAATGACTTTTAGTACCACCCTTGAAAGTCTAAGGTTCTCAGATATAAAACTGTCCTCTTTTGAATTCTTTGGTACATGAAATGGGAGCATCTCAGCATATTAGGCTTGATAACAAGCAGTCATCCCTGCAGGAGATCTGGGTAGGCTGGGCTTGTTCCTATTGCTGTAAGGTCTAGAAATCCTGTGGAAAAAAATACACTCTTTCTGGTTTTCAGAGCA
>NW_006797481.1:9684573-9697438 GCF_000442215.2 Lipotes vexillifer | reverse complement strand
TCTTTCTGGTTTTCAGAGCAGGGGTCGGTCCTTGACTTATCTGATGAGATAGTTTGTCTTTGAGCACACACTTGATTTCACAAAGGCACATGGTGACGTTGGTTCTACTTAAATGACTTGGTCGATATTAACTGAGAAGATTTTATTCGGTGCCAAGCATTGCTCCAGGCTCTGCCTTAAGAAAAAAAGAAGTGGTCTGAACCCTGGTTAAACTATTAGTTGCATGATGAAAAAATTTAAGTCCTCTAAGCTTGGTTTGCTCTCTTGCTTATAATAATACCCCTTTTACAAGTTTCTTGTAAAGATCAATTGAAATCAAAGAAGAATAAATGGAATAAGATTTATAAAACACTTGTACATTCCTTAACTCATCAGGAGAGGATGGTATCTTATTCAGTCGTTTATTAATTCAACAAACTTTTGCTGCATGCCCTCCTAGTACTTAGCACAGAGCAGAAGCTCAATCTACATTTGCTAAATGGATGAATATATGCAAGAGTCATAGCTGTTAGTATTTACCTGTAAGATTTCACTGCATAGCCTTCAGTCCAGCTGGAGCAGAGGCTGGTGTGAGATTCCCTTGCTGCTGATGCAGAGCTGAGGCAAGTGGGATGCCTGGGGACCATGGCTCTCTCTGTGGGATGAGATGACCCCCCTTAGCAAGGCAAGGTGAGTAGAGGTGTGGGGTTGGGATATTCATTTTGGGAGGTTCTGCTTCCTTAAGCCAGTGGGTGGACATAGGAAAGGGCCCCTAGGGGTGATGATAGCTCATGGTTCTTCCACCTTCCCTCCCTGCTATGCTGGCCTTGCTGGTTCTTTGGTTGTCACACCGCTGGGTCAGGCCTGTGCCAACCTCCAGGAAAATGGAGATTGTCAGGTTTCCCTTACTGAGATGACCAACCCACTCACTCCTTGCCAGTCCCAGATTCACTGGATTGGAGAGTAGTTGGTAGGGGGAGGGAGCCAAGGAGAGAAAGTGGAGGACATGAAAAGAAAGGGAGCAAATGTTGGAAAAAGAAAAGGGAAAGAGGAAGGTTTTCTCCGGGAAATGTGCGATTCAGGTAATTTAGATGTTGGCTACTGCCTTCTGCCTCTCAGAGATCTGGATAAACTTGCTTTGAATCCCGAGATGTCTGAAATCTTTCCCCTGGGGATCGGAGAGCCCCACACCCTGCTTGTGCAGGCTTCTCTCTGCTGTCGAGTGTCTATGCCCCAGGACGCAGACTCCACCTGGTGCACTGTTTCCGATCAAAAATTCAGCCACAAACAGATTGCACCTCTCCAGTGAAGGTGTTGGCTTCACAGGCTCGGATGCTCTGAGGGGCAGCACACGGTGCTGGGTACTTGGCTGCAGCTCCTTCCTTCTCACTCCGGCCCCATAACCTCTCTCTGCCCACCACCTTCTGCATGGGGGCGTCAGGCCCCAACCTAAATGCATTTCTTGTAGAAAACAGCTCTGCAGTCTGCCTTCCTCTGGCTCCTCTTGGAAATCTGAGAAATAAAACTGTGAGGAACAATGAGTCCAATCAAGAGAGATTTGGTGTCATTTGAGTGCAGCTGTAACAGCCACTCCTGTCTTTCCCCTTTAGCCCCTGGAGTGTGGTTTGCCTCCAAAGACATGGAGACGCCCACCCCATGGTCTCCTTGAGTACCTCCTCCCGGGCTCAGCTCCAGGCACAAAAAGAAGTGAAGACATCTGAGTGAGGATGTAGACACACGTCTCAAGTGAGTTAATAGTGCAGACTCTGGAGGGCGCCTTCCAGTCACAGCTAACAACTCTGCAGAGGAAGCCAGGAGGATCTTACATTCATCCAGGGCCTCAGGGTTAGACTCTGATGTCATTGCCACGTGTTTCTACACGTAATCCTTGAGCTACTCTGGTAAGACTATAAGAAGACATTCATCATATAATACTAAAATTACAACCCTTGATCTGTTGACAACTTGTGAAACATAAGCATTTAAAATATGTTATAATTTTGTAACTATGGTACAATATTTATTCATTTTCAACACTCTGAGAGCTGCAAACCAAAAACCAAATACATATGGCTTAGCCTTCTCTTTCCTCTGAAAGACCATGACAAGGGGCAATTTCTATGTGTTCAGAAACTTAGAAGGAGCCTGAGAAGTCCGTGGGGCTGGTGTCTGCATTATGTTCTGCTCACTGGTTGTGTATATAGCGGAAGAAACAGCAAAGGCAAACCTCGTATCTCCAAAATGAGGTTTTTAAGGATCACAGAGCTGTCACAAAGCTGAAATGGCAGGCAAGTGGGTGCTCCCATATTATTTTTGGCTATCAACCATGGCAGGTCCGTTAGAGGCTGCTGGAAATACATGTTGAGCTGCGAGAGTCAGCGGAGAAGGGATCAGCTCCTGTTGCCCAGATCTGGCTTGAGAACTGAGAAACGATGACCTTTTCATGGCCATTCCACCAGGCTGCTGTGTTCTTGCTGTCTTAGTCAATGTTGCCTTGTTGCCGTAATTTCTGCTTTAAATGGCCACTCTGCAGCCTTGTTCCTTTGTTCCCTCTGCAAGTTTTACAAGCTGCACGAACCTGCCATTACGTAACGATTTATACACTTTGCCTTGTATCTGCAAAAAAAAAAAAGAGCCTATGGAAGAAGCAGGATAGCAAGTGATCTGGTCCTCTCAATGTGACTGGAAGAACAATAAATAAAACCTTAAAAGTTTGCACACTGACAGAGTCGTAGCTGTAATGGATACTGTCAAGAAGAGGCAGCCCTGTGCTACCCTGTTATTAATGCTCCCCCAGGAGAGAAGGGCTTCCTTCCAACAGTGTATCACTTTCTGAGTTGCAGGGAGGGAAAATTGGCAAAGGACACCATGTCCATGTTTCCTTAAGGGAGAGACTGTGAAAGTTTCTACTGAAATTGTCCTTTCCTTCTGGGTGTCTGTCCACCAGGACTTGGATGAACCTGTGGCATCCAAGCCCTCCCACAGGAGTTGGCTTTGACGATGCTTCTTTCTTTAGAATAGTGGCTGTGTCTAATTCTTTATGTCCTCAGGATCTAGCACAGTGCCTGGAGCTTGGTAAGCACTCACTCCCTATTTGTGGATTGATTGAGTGATTGAATGGGAAGAAGAAATGAATGCATGCCATTTAGGGCTGAAGAAAGAATGGGCTGCTAAGAACTATCATCTCTCTCCTCCTTCCTCCAAAGGGGTCATTTAAGTTGAACATTCACCAGATGCCACCTGATCAAGTTTTTGTGCTTGTTGAGCAGATGCAGAGCTGTGACCAATGGTGTCAGTCAGCCTTCCTAGGAGATAATGGCAAGCAACGATCATTTATGGTTCCTTTGAAGTACATAGTCAATGGCTTCATTTGTCATGAGCATTTGAAGTTTACCAGGAATAGTCTCAGAAGTTTCTGTAGAACGTTTGAGAATTTACTATGTGCCAAGCACTCTTCTAAGCATTTCGGCCACAATTGCTTAGTTAATCCTTCTGCTTTTCTTATGAGGTAGAGTCTGATGTTACTCTCAGTTCTACAGAGAGACAAAGGCTGAGCGCTTTGTCTTAGATGACAGGTTTTGTAAATAGCTTCACTGAGACTGGGACCAATATATTTATGGCATCTCAAAGCCTCAGGCTGAGCTGGAAAGAGGTATTAAGTTGTGAAGACTCTTAGGATGTTCCCATGTAGCCAAGATGGGGAGTGAGTGGAACAGAAAGAGGCGTCTGTGGTCCTGGGGGTGCTGAGGTTCTGGAGAAGCTTTACTGAGTCACTGTATTTAGTAAGTAAACTATAAATCACGGTGAACCCTCTGAGATTAACCACTTTGGTTAAAAAAGGGAAATGCTTTAGTGAAGCAGATGAATTGAAAATTTGAGAGGAGTCATCAAATAAATCATCTGATCGCAGAAAGAACGTAATATACTAGTAGGTCTGGAATAGATAGGGGAGATCATCTACTTCAGTGGTTCCCAGATGTTTTGATTTCACAGGCCAGTCAAAAGAATGTTTGGGGCTGACTGAGTTGACAAGTTTAAATTTTGTTAGAAAGAATATATACACATATACATATTTCTACAAAGCAACTGTGTACCATCACCAGCATTTGTTAAAAGGAAGGGCACTTTAGCTTCAAAAAGTTTAGAAAGATGAAAGATTCAGAACAAAGGATATTTTCTCTTAAGAAAAGAGACGTGGTGACTTTATGTTGGCATTTAAAGAGAAATGATATCCAGTCTTTTTTCACTTCCAAGGTGCTCTCAGTTACAAAGCATACCATCAAGTTAAATGCAAGTAAAAGGGTGCATCTGATTTTGGAAACACTGAAGTAAAATAAGTTTTGTTTTCTTCTAAAAAAATTAATGCTATCTCTCCTCAATTCTTTGATATCATGTGGCATGTTTTTGAGGTTTTGAAGCTTCCAAATCCAATGGTGCACTGAGAAACTAGATCTCAAATTTGGGTAGTTTGTCGAAAGCCAGTTTCGCATAGAGATGCTAAGAAAAATGGACTCCACATTGTTCAGTTATTTTCACTTCGTTTGTAATGTTCTGGGTGATCTGAGAGAAATGTGAGAGCAGCCCTCAGCTCTCCAGTCTCTGTTCCTCCCTTACAGGTGTGTAGAGCAAAGGTCTCTGTGTTGACCTCTGGGTCTGTGGAAAATGACTGTGGTTAGTTCCCTGTGCTATGCAGTAGGACCTCGTTGTTTATCTATTTTATATAAAGTGGTATGTATCTGTTAATCTCAAGATTCTAATTTAACCCTCTCCCCCCAGCACTTTTCCCGTTTGGTAACCATAGGTTTGTTTTCTATGTTTGTGAGTCTGTTTCTGTTTTGTAGATGGGTTCATTTGTATTGTATTTTTTTTCAGATTCCACATATAAGTGATATCATATGATATTTGTCTTTCTCTATGTGATTTACTTCACTTAGTATGATAATCTCTAGGTCCATCCATGTTGCTGCAAATGACATGATTTCATTATTTTTTTATGACTGAGTGATATTCCACTGTATATATGTACCACATCTTTATCCATGTTATCTGTCGACGGACGTTTAGATTGCTTCCGCATCTTGGCTACTTTAAATAGTGCAGCTATGAATACTAGGGTTCATGTATCTTTTTGAATTAGAGTTTTCTCCAGATATATGCCCAGGAGTGGGAATTTCTGGATCATGTGGTAACTCTACTTTTAGTTTTTTAAGGAACCTCTGTATTGTTTTCCATAGTGGCTACACCAATTTACATTCCCACCAAGAGTGCAGGAGGATTCCCCAAAAGGCTCTCTTTTTGATAGTTTTTTTTTCCCTAATATGGTGATATGCTCTGTTCCCTAGAAATATACTTCCTATTCTTAACTTTTGCCTTGGCTGCAAGGAAGCTCAGAGGTTAATTTATTGTTTGATCAATGTAATTAAATTAGCCATGGTTTTTGATTAATTTTTTTCCCCTCCTGTCTTCCAGTTTTAAAATGTATATTTAATGATCTTAATTTTATTTTTCCATTTATTATATAGAACTATTTTATTTAAAACTATTTCAAATTCTCTTGAGAAGTGGCCAGAGTGGCCATTTCAGTAAAGAATAAGTCTACAATCTTCTCTTCCACAGTTTTGAAGCATTGAGGGAAATGTTAAGTAAAACTTTCAGTCTCTCTACACATAGACATATATATATGTATGTATATAATTCTTTGAATACTTGTGACTCATTGACAATCAAAAAGTCTTGACTATTTTTCTTTTTACTATGCGTTTCTTTTTCTTATTTCTTTTTAGTAGCATGGACCCTCATAAATCATAGAAGGTATTAATGAGAGTTCTTCAACTCTCCTCAATATTTAAAAGAAGTTTAACTGAAATAGCCCATGAAATCTAACTGTGGATAAATATGCAAACTAAAATTTTTCTTTGCTTTTGGCTGAAATTACAGCAGCTCAGTGCTGTAAGAGCTCATGCTGATTAGGTTGTTTAATGTGCGGTCAGACATGTCTTTGATATAGAAAAACCCAGGAAATAAATTGTCAATTAATAATCACAGTATATTTGGAAGTCTAAACTCTCAAAGCCTAGTGTTCATGGAGAAAAAAATAGAAGGGGCTTGTTGCAGTGAAGATGTTGGGCATGTGGATGTTCGCTCTGCTTCTGGTCATCTTGGAGGGCGGGCCACAGCACTAGGTGATACCATGGAATGGATTCTTCCTATGTGGCTCCCACTGAAGGGGCTTCTGTTTTCAGTCTGAATGGAAATAATTTTCCTTGGAAATGCAGCAGCACTCTTGTACCTTAATCTAATGGCGTTCCCTGTGTCTGTGATTTTATTATTCTGCCTTCCTCCTGTTTGCTTATTCCACAGGTTGGTCGCTGGGGATGGATCTATTAATTCATTGGGCCGATGGATTCCATGCATTCACATGGAGGCCCTGGAATGGAGAAGAGCTTGATGCTGGTCGTGTGCCTGGGACATTGGCCAAGAGGCTCGACTGGCCACCTGTCTTCCACTTTGGGTAGAATAGCTGTTATTGGACTGGATAACTGCCTCCTTATCCCAGGACTGCTTTTAAGGAAAGAGTACTAGACATAGATCAGAAGTGTTAGATTTGAGCTCTGGCTTTGCTATATAACAGCTCTCTGACCTTGAGGAAGACTTGGAACCTCTCTGAGCCTTGCTTTCCTCATTAGTAAAATTTGAATACTTGATCTTGTCACATCATTGGATAATTGTGAAATTCAACCAAGATATGTACTAACTGTAAAGTGCTATAGCACGGTAGTAGGCATTTATCTGTCTTCCCAGACCAACCTCTCTGCCTTGGGAAAAGCATCATCCTTCTTTTGGGGGAGTTGCTTTTCCTTATCTCTCACTCTGACATGTGGTCCAAAAGGACCTGACATCTTGGAAGATAAATCCTTTTCTCCGGGCACAGGGATTGGTCTAAAGATAGGCATTTCTCCTCTATCAATTACCTATGGCTGCATAGCAAACCACCCCCAAACTTAGTGATTTGATATAACAATGACATTATTTTCACGATTCAGTGGGTTACCCGCGTGGGTCTTGTGCTGGTCTCAAATACATTCTCTCATGTTGCTAAAGTCAGCTGATGGCTTGAGTGGGGCTAAAGGCTCCATGATGGATTCACCATATTTTTAAGGGCTTGGTGTTGGCCAGTTTCTGGGTCAATCTCTCCATCCTGGGTTTCCTTTCATGGCAGTGGGAGCACTCTATGAGGACAAAAATGGAAGCTCATGGTCGCTTGATGCCAGAAGTTGGACACCAAACAACATTATTTCTACTGTATTTTGGACAGAGTCAATCACAGGGCTAGCTCAGATTTAAGACAAAAGGAAATATATTTCACCCCTTAATGGAGGGAACGACAAAATCATATTGCAGGGGTTTTTGTGTATAGGAATGGAAGGAATCACTGCAATAATATTTGCAAATCATCTACCACATTATTAAAGCTGAAAAAACTTGGGGCCAAGACTCACTGGCAGCCATTGTTCCAGCCTTGGGAAGGGATTAGCGTGAAATAGTTGAGAATGAAACTGACTTCTGGAGAGAAGCAGAAACAAGAGCTGGAGGGCTCTGAAAGGATCAGAGCCTTTAAGACTGCTTTATGCCTGTTCTTGCCGTTTGGATCACATGAGCAAATTAATCCTCTTCCCCTCTCTCCTAATCTAGTTTAAGCTGGGTTTTTGTCATGTGTTTTCTGGAAGACTAGCTGAATAATACTTATTCCTTTCCCTTTGCTTGCTTCCCCTGGAGAAAGGATGAAACGATGGAGAGTAGAGATCTATGAGTTTTAAATTAATTATGTACATGGGCACAGCAGCCCTCCCTTTCCACACTCCATCCTCCACCAGCTCCAAACTGAATTGGCTGGCAACTTCCTTGCCACCATTATTCACTCTTTTTTTTTTTTTTTAAAGCACATAACTGGTCTGCTTATTATGGAACAACGATCAACAATGAATCAACATTTTTTTTCAAGTGGGAAAATAACATCATGTGTCATAGTGTCTTGGGGATTCCATTTTCCTCCTACCTATATATTATGAACCCTTTAAATTGGATAAGAGTAATATTCACTCTTATTCTGAGGATTAAAGTGACCGTGAGCTCCCAGCAAGCAGCATTCTGGTGAGAGAGAAACTTTTAAATGGCACCATCTGAAGAACAAGAGAGCGTACACACGCAGGTTCCTTCATCTCTTCTCAACAACGATCTTAAAGTTTGGACCTGGAGAAGCTCTGGTAGCATCCGTGTCAACAGTATGACAGAATCTATAACCTTGTTGCCAGTTTGGATTAACTACTTATAGCAATGAACAAGCCAGACTTGATCTCAAAGAGCTCTCAACAAATCAATTCCAGCCCCTCCCTCCTCTGGGGTCATCTTTTCAGGATAAATGGGTTGGTGGTCTTTTGAGACTGTAGACTTTAAAACCTTGTAATCCTGTGCTCCAGAAATGAAAAGCAAACTGCCATCTTTAATAACCAACAGAGGAGAGGATGATCATTTTCTGCAGTTAGTCATTCAACTTACCACACGTACCTTTTCATCTTCAGACTTCTTTTGTTTTAGGTAAAATGTCATTATCCAATTATCTTAGCAAACCTCTCCCCAAGAATTTGACCTTTTCAGTATTCTATAATTTAATTCTCTAACCACATTACCTTTTCAAAGCGTTTCTTTGGTCCAACTCATAAACAGTAAATATTTCTAAGCACAAGGTCTTTGGCTTGACCTTGGAAAGTGTTCCTGTTTCTTGGAACAGGGTCACCAAGAGCTCCCGTGTAGGGGAGGTGATACTGGGATCTCCTCTTGGGTTGGCCTTTGGAAGCCTTTTTCTCTGGAAGACAGAGGAAAATGGTCTAGTGGGATGTTTTATTTTTCCCTTTGTGAGCCTCTGTCATTAAACACGTTTCCTAAGCCATTTCCCACTGGATTAGAAGGGATGAAAGATGATTGGGAACTCATGTTGTGTTGCAGGGTTTAAGCTCTGGATTCAGACAGACTTGAGTTTGACTGCTAACCTTGCCATTTATCATCCACATAACAATAGGCAACTCACTTAACTTCTTTGATCCCCAGTGCCCTCATCTGTAAAATGGAGATAAAAATACCTCCTAGGATTGTAGTGAAATTAAATGAGAAAATGTAAGTAAAGTATTTGGCACTGTGCCTGGAACATACTAAGTGTCCAATAAACGTTATCCATTACCATTGCAGTATTTAACGTATATAATTTAAGTAGATACAATTTAACTTATCTAGGGAGGTTTGTATGCTGTCATGGGGCAGAAGAATCAGCCTGGATTTTTAATGTAATTCTTAAATCTTAAGGCAATCTCTACTTTTCCAGAGTGAGCAGTAATGTAACTTTCAGAAATGTTTGTATTAGCAGGTCATTTATATTGAGAAACTGAAGACAGTTGTCCTAATGTTGGACTTTGAACATGGAGAAAAGTTCGTCCACATTTTGTTAAGAAGAAATTGTCATTGAGAAGCCCTGGTCATTTTCTACTTTAAATCAAAATAGAGAGGGATATTTATAGGGTTTTGGATAATTACCAAAGTCATCTGAATTAGTCATGATGTTGGATAAATGTCCATATTCTTTTTTATAAATTAATTTTCATTAGAGTATAGTTGATTTACAATGTTGTGTTATCCATATTCTTAAGATGACTATTTAAGAGCAAATAAAACTTGCCTATCTTCTGAGTTAAGTGCCTAGCAGATTTTTATGGGGCGTATAGAATTTGCTCTGGGCTTTAGGCCTAATTTTTGAGAATGTCTCTTTAAAGACATAGCATATTGTGCTGAACCCAACTGCATTAACTCCAAATTAGTGCACTATCACAAGTCCTAGAGCTAAGACAAACATACATCCCAGTTTGCATAGAACAGACCTAATGAACATAATTGCCCCAACAACATTATTAATAGCACTCATTTCGTTTTTAAAAGTGTGCTGATTTAGGTAACAAATTATATGGTCACACTGTCTAAATCCTCATGGTCTATCTACCTTTAAAATGTTTCAGTTTTTTATTTTTATGGACCAAATTATCATTACCACATTCATATTCTCAACTCTCAGAGGTAGGAAGATATTTGTCTGTCATGATGAAATGGCATTTGTCCTTTTATGAGACAATGATAAATACATAAGCCATTAGATTTCTCTCTTTGCCTTGGCTGCCAGGCAGCTCGAAGCTAATTGGGAGCTCAGTTGTAGGACCTTCCTTAGCCTAGGATTTTTCAAGCAATTATTCCCTTACTTGGCACTGTTACTTGGTTCTTGTTTTAATTTTTATTGTGTTTGGGATTCCCCCCACCCCCTGTGGATGGTTTCAAATCATTTTTAGAAATAAGTAGAATATAAAAATTGAAAAATAGAAAATGTTATGAATGTTTTATTTGTAATATTTAAAGTCTCATGCAAATTCATATTAATACATAGGGCTGAATTGATTAAACAAAAGGATTCCCATGTGGATATCTAGAGTTCCCTTTTCTACATGGTCACACGTGACTATGTGTGATAGTTTTTTCTCATGCTGTGGTAGACTGCATCATTTGGCCCTAATGCTTTATCCCTTCCTGTATCATGACTTTCCCCAGGTAACTGCAGTGGGTGTGGGACAAAAATCTTGGCTTAGTCCTGACCTCACTTTGGGCTGGTTGATTCTCTGTGTGGGTATTGACAGAACTGAACAGTAAGAGCTGCAACCTTGGAGTCGAAGCGTGGGAACCTTGAGCAGGTTTAGCAGCGAAGGAGGGATTTCTCTTCCCTCAAAGAACCATAGCAGCCTGTGTGGGAACGTCTACCACAGCAAGGAATCTTAGCACCAATGGGCAAGCACTGCACTGCATGGGTCTTGTTTCCAACAGTAACGCCCCGTGGCAAGAAGAAGATATACCAGTGGTGACTCAGGCCCAGCTATCTCCCTTTAGATACAGACCGGAAAGATCACTTTTGGATTACGTAAATTCCAAGGGGGAACATCTTAAAGGAGGAAGACGCACACGCCACATTTCCTACTAATAATACAGGTGGAGGATTAAATTATTAATTGTAAAAACAAGAGACGTGACCATATCTGCCCGCTTGTGGAACCATTCACCCCAGTTTTACTGTCATCCTCGATGTGTACGGGATGGAAGGATGAGGAAGAAAGTACGGATCTTAATGTCTGATATGGATTGGGGATGAGATGAGGTTAATAAGGAAATGCTTTGGGGGAAAGGTGATCCCTGGATTCTGATTTAAGGCCCACTAAGTTCAGAATAAGTGTAATCTAGACCCAGGTGGCATTTATCATGGAGCCCTGCCCTGCTGTGCTGATTTGCACTCTGAGTCAGCGGTGGCAGGAGCTGCTTAATGAGACATGAGACAAGTGTGATGCAAAGGAGAGATCAATGACCAGTTAGTCACATAGATGCAGACAGCTTTGGAAGGTGAGCTGAAGCCATAGAACCTTGCAACCCAGATTTTAGTCCAGAAGTATTGTGTTAGAGCAATTTTAAGCAGATGCCTTCTGTGGATGTTTTTAAAAAAATGAAACAGAGGTGTCCCCTAGAGGGCATTTCAGATTCCTATTTCTTGTTTCACTTCCCAGGAAATTGAGACATAAGGGAAAAATTCCCTGGGAGGGAAATATAATTTGGTGATAGTTGTTTATTTGCTTCATTTAAGATTCAGCAAAACCAGGACTGACCCTGTCCTACAGCTTTCCTCCTTTGGCTGTATCAATTTCCCTTTATTTTCCTTTGGAGCTGAGCTGGAGGAAGCAGTAACCTCGCTTTGCTTTGCTGCCTCACGCTTTGTGCTGACATCAATCACTTGCTCGACAGAACATTTATTTTACCTGTTTTTCTCTGAGTTGAGCATCTGTTTTGTTTTGTTTTGTTTTCCTTTTAATGGATTCTCAAAGCCCTTCTGAATTTATCCTCTCATACATAAACTGAACGTTGGAAAAGTTGCTCTTTTGTAATCTAGAAAGATAGCAGATATCTACACCCAATATCTACTTTCTTACAGAAACATTTCTCCATAGTTCAAACTTGAACATCAGTCCCAGGTCACTTGGAAAACATCCCCAGCCATGATAATCATTAATGAACAAAAAAATTGGCATGCAAATAAAATATTGGAACACCCGCGAAACCAAATCCATTTGAGTTTGTACTTGATGATCGACAGCAACAGTAAAAACAAATGTAGCTTTTGTGCAGTGTCACTTTTTGTTAAAGGCAGCAAATGTACACAGGGGCTGTGTGATGTGGGTTAATTTGAATCTCGTTGGCTATTTACTAACTGAGTGACCTTGGGCAAATTTCTTAGCCTTTCTTGTGCCTGATATATCATGTGGAGCCACTAACAATGGTTCACATTTATGGCGCACTTTACTGAGTGTCAGACCATGCTACAAGCTCTTTACATTTATTCACTTAATAATTCTCCCAACAACACTTGAGGTAAGTGCTGTTCTGTCCATCGTCATTTTATCAATGGAAAGACCAAGGCACAAAGATGCTCACTAACTTGCCTAACGTCACAGAGCTGGAAAGCAGGGGAGCTAGGACGTGAAACCAGGAGGTCTGACTCTAGGGGCAATGTACTGCTCTGATGATCATTGTAATAATAACCCACCTTGTTAACACCTTGGGTTGTTGAGAGAAGAAAAGGAGACTTGTGTCTATAAAGCACACACCATACTGGATCTGGCCAAATGTTCTTTGGTTTTGTGAAGGCTAGACCATTCAAACTCCTAGAGGACCACCCACTGCCCAAGTTTGAACTTGAACTTTTGAATTTGGGGTTCAGCTCAAATGGCTCTGGTTATTCTGGTGATTTTTTTTTTTT
>NW_006797481.1:9676933-9684563 GCF_000442215.2 Lipotes vexillifer | reverse complement strand
TGTTTTTTTTTTTTTTTTTTTTTTTTTATCATTTTGAAAAGGAAATTCTGGAACAAAACCAGAGTTACCTACTGTAATCTCCACATCAAGGAACCTGGTACAAATGAGAATAGGATGATTACCAAGGAATTAGCTGGTGAGTGATGGTCAGCTGCTGTCCACTTTGTGACATTGAGAAAGCTGGACTTGAACGTGCCATCCCCGACCTTTGAACTTCTGCCCACCCCCTTTGCCATCTTTGTCTTGAGAGTCCTCCCTTCTCTGTTCTTGGAATTGACATCACATCAGAAGAGCTGGAATCACATTTCATTTCCTTTCGCTTCCTCTGGTGGCTCTGATCTCAGTGGAGCGCTGCAGCCCCAGAAGAGACAGAATTTAATCTGTTTTTATTAACAAAGTCAGATCATATGTAAATGAATTTCCTGAAGAGCCATTTAATTAGAAGAGGTTTGTTCCCCCCATTAGGTGAATCCCTGATGGAGGAAGACCTTGGAAATGCTCCACACCTCTATTAAAGTTCCCACATGCAGGATACAGGAGGGTGTCCATTTTGGAATTAAAATTGTAACCTGGGTCTGGCCTAATTCTCCACAGGGGAGACTTCCTGAAGGACATAGAAGACTAGAGCTGAAGGGACCCCTGGCGTTAGCTGTTATGATCCCAGTGAATTTGAGGTTCTTGCCTCATTGCAGAAAGAATTCAGAGACGAGACAGGGAGGTCAAGAGAGTAAAGTGAGGATGTATTTAAGCAAGAATACACTCTCAGAGGGAGAGTGGGCAGACAGGTGAGTAGCTGCCTGGGTTTCTTTGGCAAGCTGGTTATGAGGGGCATACAAATGAAGGGGCAGAATATTCATTGGGGAGGAGGGTTTTGGGGGTTGTATTCCCTGATTTTCACCCCAGCTCTACCTTCCCAAGGGGAGAAGGGATTTTTGTCTTTATTTAGCTTTTATTGGAAGCGTCATGGCATCGGTGCCCAATAGATACTTCCTATCTGCCAGGCTAATTTCATTGTAATTCCCGTCTTTCCCCACATTTCTTTGTGTGCCTCCAGGACACACATCACCCAAAATGTGAGGTTTCCAGTCAGTCTGGAGGTTCCTACTTTTCTTTGTCTGACCATGGACTCCCGCTGTTTACAAGATGAATGATTTCCTGCCCCCTGGCCTGTGCCCCCCTTTGTTTGTTCATATCTAGCTACCTGCCTGCTGTAACAGTTACAACTTCCTTAACATGGCAGAAATGGACACTGACACCCGTGTCTTCTGAGAAGATTCCTGAGTGATGTTTGTGTCTTAAGGAAGTGACCAAAAGACTTAGTTAACTGATGAAATTTGCTGCTTTCATTTTCTGTGTGTGTGTATGTGTGTGTGGGGGGGAGGGGGTATTTCAGCTGTGGGTACTGCGTGAATTACTATTTACTTAACATGTATCCAAAATGCTGTTATTACATAGCCCTTACGTAGGGGACAATTATTGTTTTATGTGCCCAATACTCCTGGCACCTACTTCTTCTGATTACTGCTCCTCTCAGCCCCCAGCCCCCCACAGGAGGAGTCATCTTATTAGCTGGCTGGATCCTTTTGTGCACAGTTTATTGAACCAGTGGCAGACACATGACCCAAGTTGGGCCAGCAAGTTCTTTCATGTTAAGGCCAGAAAATTAATAAAACTGTATCTCTTGTAGGTGAAACTACATGGTGAAAAGTCTGGGTGCCGTTGGCTGCCATGTATTGCATCACATGCAGAAAACTGGTTGGGGGGAAAGAGAAAAGGTTGACACATACAGAGAGAAGCAGAATGGAGAGATGTCATGAGGATGTCTGAGTCTTTAGACATCCTTTGGACTGTATCTCTGTCCTTCCTTCTTCTAGTTTACTCTGTCACTGGATTCCTTGAAGCCCCCAAACCCCTTTTTTACTTAATCAAATTAAATTCATGTTACTTGTGGCCAAAAGAATCCTAATATACCTAGGAAAGCAGGAAGTGTCTTTTCATCCAAGGGGCTCCAGCTAGGCCAGAGGCTGGAGTAGAAGGATTGAGAGGAAAGGAAAAAACTTCCAGAGGGAATGACGTTGGAATAATGTGGAAGAGGCATTCAGACAGCTGAGCACAGAAGATACCTTAATGCTTGCCCAAGGAGGAGGGTGATTGATAGACACACTAGTATAAAACAGAGGACTTTCAAAGGCATCACCAGAGGCATATGGTGCCTCTGGCTGTGTGGGCACAGTTATTTACAACAAAACCTTATTTCTTCTTATAAAGCTCCAAAGGAAACCCTTTGGGTATTGTTTATGGGAGTTGTCCATACTGGACGGATCACACATCATTTGCTATCACTCCCTGGGTGTCTACATTAGGTTAATCACATAAGTACACATTCATACCAGAATATTGTCCATGAACAAGGCTAGTAAATGTTTGAGAAAAAAATTGCTGCAACCTATCTCTGTACAATGTGAAAATTGATTTTAAGCCCAACATGCTCATCTCTAGGTCTTCAATACCTACATAGCCAGTACATATCACAGGCTGTGAAGTGAGATGTCTGAAAACTGTGGCATTTAAGACTTTTTTCTCTAAAGCAACTCTTCCACTGAAATCTCCTCTTCATCCGAGCTGGCAGAGTTGACACTTATTAATTATTTCAGTTCCTGATGCTCCCTGGGGAAGTATAAGAATCCAGGGGGAGTGGCCAAGATGGAAGAGTAGGAAGACCCTGAGCTCACCTCCTCCCACCGGCACATCAAAATTACAACTGTTTACAGGGCAACTAACTGGGCAATCCACACACTTGAGGATAATCACAATTGCAGATGTTCTCCCCAAGGAATGAGGGGTCTCAGTCTCACATTGGGCTCCTCACCCGGGGTCCTGCACTGGGAAGATGAGCCTCCAAAGTCTGGCTTTGAAGGCCAGTGGGGCTTGTGCATGGGAAAGCCAGAGGGCTGCCGGAAACAGAGATCCACTTTTAAAGGGTGCATGCAAAACTACACATGCTCTGAGACACAGTGAAGAGGCAGTAATACGGAAGGAGCCTGGGTCAGACACGGTTGCTGATCTTGGAGAGCCTCCTAGAGAGGCAGAAGGAAACTGGGACTCTCCCTGGGACATAGATGCTGGCTGCAGCCATGTGGGAAGCTCATTCTACCATGAGGGCACTGGTGCCGAAAAATGCGCTGGAGTCCTCTCTCTAGCCTGTTAGTGCTGAGGCTTACCTGCCCACCAGCTAGATAGTCCCAAGAGCCCTCCAGGCCAGGCAGCCAGCCATGCCAGGACCTGACCCCACCTACCAGTGGCCTGCAGCCTCCACATGAGGCTTACCAGCACACCTACAGTAGTTGGCCATGCCACAACAGAAGGGCACACTCAGCCCACATGGGGGGCACCCCCTAGATCATATAGATCTGGTGACCAGAGGGGAGTGTGCTGCTGGGCCCTAATAAGATGTATCCTACATAAGGCCACTTCTCCAAGATCGGGAAATGTAACTGACCTACCTAACTATAGACATAGAGAATTAGGCAAAATGAGTTGACAGAGGAATATGTTCCAAACAAAGAAACAAGACAAACTCTCAGAGAAAGAATTAAATGAAAAGGAGATAAGCAATATACATGATAGAAAGTTCAAGGTAATCATCATAAAGATGCTCAATGAGCACAGGAGAAGAACAGATAAACAGAAGTTTAACAAAAAGTTAGAAAATATAAAGAGAAACAAAACAGAGCTGAATGATATAATAACTGAAACAACAAATACACCAGAAGCAAGCAAGAGTAGAGTAGATGATACAGAGGAATGGATCAGCAAACTGGAAGACTATTAGTGGAAATTACTTAGCTGAACAGAAAAAAAGGAAAAAGAAGAATTAAAAAAAATAAGGACAGTTTAAGAGACCTAAGTGAAAGAAGTCAGAGGAAGACAAATACCTTATGATTGTACTTATACGTGGAATCTAAAAAAATAAATCAGCAAACACAGCAAAACAGAAACAGAATCGTAGATACAGAGGACAAACTCAGGTTTGAGTCATCTTAATATGTTACTCACATGGTAAATGAATAATTTTGGATGAATCTCTTAACCTAAGGTATTAGTATCTCCCCTGTAAACGGAGCTTAGGATATTTAACTTGCAGGGTTGTATGAGCTGAATGAGATAATAACATTTTTCGTGATACCCAGCTACACCCCAGGGTGATTAAATAATACTCTCAAGGTGGGATCCAGGCATCAGTGCTTTTAAAGCTCCTAGAGAATTCCCATGTGCAGCCAAGGTGGAGACCCACTGATTCATGGGGGCTCACCTCATGACAGACATTGTTTTAAGCATTTTATTCATATCACTGTTACTCATTTTGACTGGCAATTCACGTAGCCTGAAACCAAAATGCCAGTGAATATTCATAAGTGAAACCATATGTGCTCAAATTCTCTTTGCCTGGACAGAAACTATCAGGTTGCCCCCTCTTCTTTTAGTTTCAACTATCACCGGAATTTTTGCCTTGATTCCTCCTTTCTCCCCTTTGTGTGGAGATCTGCTAGGGCAACTTCCATAGGGTAACCATTTTCCTGCCAATACTCATGGGTGTGTTGCCAGGGAAACCTCAAGGCAAGAGAGAGGCCGGAGTGAGATCCGCTGAGTTCCTCAAGGTTTAGAAGATGGTTGCCGGCATCCTTGGGAGCCATTTCGGCAACTGTCTAACTTTCTTTGCCTCTCCCAGAGCCGGTGGAGAACTTCCACAGCGGTTCCCACAATTACCCGGGCCTCCTGGGGACTTCCCTCATTCAAAGCCCAAACCCAAGGGGAGCTCCGCTCAGCAGCAAGCCAACAGTGGCATCTGCTAACCGCAGAACTGCCCTTCAGGGCTCCTACTTGGCCTCTCTCTTGGCCATTATGTTCCTCATGCAAATATTTTCTTAGCTGCAGGCCCAGAGACTGACCTTTCCCATAACACAGGACATCATCAAAGCGATGAGACCAGAGATTCGAACGTTTGAAACGGGTGTAAATGAGAAAGGAGGGGGTGTTTGCTTGATTTCCTTTGTCAGGTCCTCTGTTTTGCTTTATTTGGTTTCATAAGAGAAACACTTCTAACTTACCCTAATGATGCTTGGCCTCTTTGCATGACCTTTCCTGATCATTCTTGGCAGTGGTCCTCTCACTTGCAGAAGCAGTAGTTAGCGGAGGGCCACAACGTGTGGTCTGGGACCATTAGCATTAGAATTACTGGAGCTGTGGGAGGCTTGTTAAAAATACAGATTCTTGGGACTTCCCTGGCGGTCCAGTGGTTAAGACTTCGCCTTCCAATGCAGGGGGTATGGGTTCAATCCCTGGTTGGGGAGCTGAGATCCCACACGCCTCGTGGCCAAAAACCCAAAACATAAAACAGAAGCAATATTCAATAAAGACTTTAGAAATGGTTCACATCAAAAAAAAAATCTTAAAAAAAAAAGCAGATTCTTGAGGTCCACTCAGACTTAACAGGTACAGAACTTCTATAAGTGGGGCTCAACAGGTTGAATTTTTTTTTTAACATCTTTATTGGGGTATAATTGCTTTACAATGGTGTGTTAGTTTCTGCTGTATAACAAAGTGAATCAGTTATACGTATACATATGTTTCCATATCTCTTCCCTCTTGCGTCTCCCTCCCTCCCACCCTCCCTATCCCACCCCTCCAGGCAGTCACAAAGCACCGAGCCGATATCCCTGTGCCATGCGGCTGCTTCCCACTGGCTATCTACCTTACGTTTGTTAGTATATATATGTCCATGTCTCTCTCTCGCCCTATCACAGCTCACCCTTGCCCCTCCCCATATTCTCAAGTCCGTTCTCCAGTAGTCTGTGTCTTTATTCCTGTTTTACCCCTAGGTTCTTCATAACATTTTTTTTTCTTGAATTCCATATATATGTGTTAGCATACGGTATTTGTCCTCTTTCTGAAGAGGTTGAGTTTTTAACCAGCACCCTATGTGATTCTGAGGTGCAATAAAACTTGAGAATCATTGGTTTTAAACTCAGTATTCTTACCTTTGTGTGAAATTTTAGCACTTGGGTTTATATTATCTTTCTTCATTTTCTCTTTGAAGAAAGGTGTTCCATGCATGAGGCAATAAGTATATAAGGTTCCTGAGGGCTTGCATCCCCCATTGCATCCAGCTCAGCACCAACACACAAAAGATGCTTAGTATAAACTATCCTGGATTGACTATAGTTGCAGCTCAAAAAAAGAACACGATTAGTGCCAATATCCATTTGATGGCCCAGTGCTTGGAAAGTGCTGGGCTGAGGCCAGGTCAAGGGACTAGCACCCTCTAATGAAGCCAAGAACAAAGTTTCCTTCTTAAAGGAAATTTTTTTGGGGGGTGGGGGGCTGAGTTGGGTCTTTTGCTGCTGTGCACGGGCTTTCTCTAGTTGTGGCGAGGGGGGGCTACTCTTCGTTGAGGTGCGTGGGCTTCTCATTGCGGTGGCTTCTCTTGTGGCAGAGCACGGGCTCTAGGCATGTGGGTTTCAGTAGTTGTGGCTCGCGGGCTCTAGAGTGCGGGCTCAGTAGTTGTGGCGCACGGGCTTAGTTGCTCGTGGGATCGTCCTGGACCAGGGCTCGAACCCGTGTCCCCTGCACTGGCAGGCAGATTCTTAATTACTGTGCCCCCAGGGAAGCCCTTAAAGGAGATTTTTTAAAAAACAGATTAAGGACAGCAGGTATATTGGACCTGGGGCTGCATCCAAGGTCTGGCTTAGCCTTACTTTAGCCAAAATTGTTGAATTACTTCTCATAATTTCCGATACATTTTAGAAAATGAATTGTAATTAGGGTCTCTTTTTCTTCCATTGTTTTCTGTGGCTGCCTTTGAATTCAAATTACCCCAAATGAAAATAGCTATAGTCACCCTGAGATAGAAAATGAAATCTATTAGCCCAGCAGATTTTCTTGGTGTTAGTTACTGACAGTGATAAGTTGCAGTTTATGGTCAAGGTATAATTCTAGTTCTGGGCTTGTCAGCTGGATCAGTATAGTTGAGTTAACAGTTGCAGAGACCTGTCTTGCACAGCTGCTGTGAACTGCTGCCTGATTTACTCACCTGATTCTGCTCTGGGATTGCTCAGGGTGGAAGAGGTAAGGCCTTGTTTTACCTGAATCTTCCCCTGATTTTTGCATATTGTCCTTTCTTGCCAGCTGTTAGCTCTGCAGCTGGACCCCTTGAAGGCTGAGCCCTGACCTCTTTTTAGAGAGTGTTTAGTCTCTCTGAACCTCTGTTTTTACAGATGGAGCCCATCTTAGAAGATTTCCATACTTTTTTTTTTGAATGTGGCTTCTTTCACTTGGCATAATACATCTGAGACCATATGTGTGATCTGTATCAGCAGGTCATTCCTTTTCACTGCTGAGTAGTATTCCACGGCAAGGAAGTAATATAGTTTGTTTTTCCATTTAGTCACTGAAGATATTCGGATTGTTTCCAGATTTTGTTGTTAAGTATTTGCCATAAAGATTTGTGTGTAAACTTCATTTTCCTTTGAGAGTGGGATTCTTGAGGAGCATTTCTGAGGATGAGTTCTTTGGAGAGTTCTGTGTTGAGTGCTTCTCCCATTAACTGAAGTCAAAGAGTAAGGATTCAGCA
>NW_006797481.1:9632630-9676917 GCF_000442215.2 Lipotes vexillifer | reverse complement strand
CAGCAGGACCACTTGGAGAGCTTGATATTTGTATGTGCAGTTAGGGGGATAAAATTGACTGGTGTTTGGTGTGAGTGGCTGGCTGATACATGAGTGAGAAAGGTTGTGATAAGGTCCCTTGGTTGGTAGTGTTTCTTGGAACACAACCACCCTTTTTCTTTGTTCAAAGTAAGTCCTGTTTCAAATGGAAAGTGTGGCCTCTCAGGGCTGTCAGTGCTCTTGCTTTATCTTAGGTATAATGTGTTTACCTCATATTCACTTTGCGTCTTGCTAAACTCCCAAGCATCTTGGGTCCACTGGATTTCTGTGCTCGTGGGGCATTGAGATACTATATGCAAATGGCAAGAAAGGGTGGGCATGCATTCTGCGTGTATCTTCTTGATTCATTCACATGCTCCATGGTCCCAGTGGATGGAGGAAAGTCCATATTTCCAACTACAGAGATGGTGGATGCTGAGATGTGACCAAGGGGCTTCAGTGGCTGTTGTGTCTTTGAAGAAATGAATCAAGTGTGGATCCACGTTTAACCTGTGCATCCAATCTTTTTTCTTCCATCTTTCTTTTACAATGTTTATAAGAGACCTGACTTGTGCTGAGAATGTGGGATAGACCGTCCTCTTGGGACAATAAAGATTTCTCTGAGGCCTGGTATGGAAAGCCCAAGGCTTGGGTTCAAATGTTGCTCACACATTGTGCAGTCTTGGGCAAGTCAATTCTGAGTCTCACTTCTTCCTTTTAATATGGGAATTAAACAGTTTTTATGTACAGGGCAATCGTGAGCATTCACACAAGGGAAATAAACCTGGCACAGAGGAAACACGATAACTGTTCAGTTCCTGGGGACAGGCATCTGCTTGGCGCACGCCTCGCATCTTCTCCGTCTCCTTTCCCTTGCTGGGCCCTTCTCCCCACTGTGCCCTGCAGACCTGGCCCCTTGGTTGCCCCGGCCTCTACAGAGAAGGGGCTTTGCAGATGTAATCTGCTCGGTGGGGCTGGAGGTGGGTGTGTGCATGTCTTGATGTGGCAGCGTGCAATGAACTTCATCAACAATTAGGGAAACCTTTATATAGATCAAAGAAGTGTTGATGGAAATTATTTGGTGGTTTGAAAACCCACTCCCTACCCGCACGCCCCCTTTGACTCTGCCATTGCTGCCACCTCTGCAAAGCACTGGGCTAGAAGTCAGGTGACCTGCTTCAGCTCTCTCTCTCTCTCTCTCTCTCTCTCTCTCTCTCTCTCTGCAATTCTTGTTTCACGTCTTTGAGCAAGTCATATTGCCTCTTTGTTTATCCATTTTTTTTCCTTACCTGATTACTGGAAATTTCTAAAGTGGAGCTGATAGTGTTGTCAAATTAAAAACAAAAAATGGACCGCTTCACAAATATGTGCGTCATCCTTGCACAGGGGCCATGCTAATCTTCTCTGTATTCCAATTTTAGTATATGTGCTGCCAAAGTGAGCAGCATATTGCCTCTTTGAACTTCAGTTTCCTTATCTGTAAAATTTTGGTTAAAGAGGTCTTATTCTACCTACTTGCCAGGGAATTTGGAAGCTATAACACACTGTATCAACATAAAACATTATTATTACCATTATCTAACACGTTGTATGATTTCAGTTTAGTGTTTTTTATCTTGCTCAAGAATGACAGCTCCCTCCCCCATCTTTTAAAAGTGGACTAGAGATAATAAATCCAAAGGAGTGAATTTCTAATTGTAAAATTTCTAGTACTGTGGCCCTAGGATAGTCTTGCTATTTGAGAGTAGGGAGAACTTCCTGGTATCCCTAAAACAAGTGTAATTTCGGCAGTTGAGTATTTTGCTTACATCTCAGGCTGCCTCTGATTCACACTCCCAAAGGCTCACTTCAGGCCTGTGGGTGGCTTAGAAATTTGTTTTAGAAACAAGGTTTATGTGTCAATTGCACTTCCTCTGTGGTTCTCTCATTGTCTATTTCTGACAATATTTGCATGAAACCAGATATTTGATTTCGAGAACATCTGTTTTGACAATTCGTTTCCCATCTGAATCTACAGTGTTCGGCCTGGGCTGGAAGAGCTTCTCTGCTCAGGAAGATTGGCGATGCAGGCAGCAGGGGGAGGGGAGGCTTGGTGGCGATGTTTACCAATACAAACAAGTTTGCTGGGGCATCCAGCCTCAGAGGAAGATGTGATGAGTGTGGAAGCCTTGGATAACTAGTGCTGTTTAGCCCAATTTTTCAAATGGGCCGTATTCTTTTAAACATTAGGACTTAAAATGATTTCGCTGTTTTGGTTAGAAATCTTTCTCAAATATGTGGCTCCTCCTTACCTCCCAAATTGGAGCATGTGGAATTCATTGAGCTCTTCTTGCCTGCTAGGCTTTGTTTTTTGTCTTCTAAATGGAAAACATGGAGTCTGATCCCTAAATGTCAGCACCTGCACTGTATTATACTGTTTGTGATGCTTTGGGGGTTTATTAAGGTCAAAGAGCTTTATTCTTGTACTAAATCGCCCTAAGGCCCGAGGATGTGAAGGAGTGGCTGAAAAAGGAGGTCTGTGGCTGGTCTAGTGAGATACGGGGTGCTTGACATAAGCTGGGCCACAGACAAGCAGGGGATCCTGCCTGCATCCCCGGGCTCCCTGGCCTGGTCTAAAATCCTCACAGCGGTAGGAAATCACTGAAAGGTCTTAAGCAGGGGCACGAGTGATCAGATTTGTGTCTCCAAAGGTCTCTCAGACTGCAGGTGAAGAACGAAGTGCGGGGGTGCTGAGGAGGTGCGTGAGTACAGGGGTCCAGGCGGGGGACAGGGGTGTGCGAACACACTTGTGATCTTGCATCTGCTCTGCTTGCCTTTCAGGATTGTTCTGCGTGCTTTCTCCCTTCTAACTGCTGCCTGTGTCCTGCCTTGCCGGGTTGTGCTCAGATCCTTAAGTCAGACTTGCCCCTCTATTTTCCCACAGAAACTCTCTTCTACCTATTAAGCACTTCTGTTCATCTTGCCTTGAGTCTGAGCAATCCTGCATTCCCAGTGGATTATCATTTCCTTGAGGGCTGGGCACAGTCTCACTTGTCTTTGTGTTTCCTGTAGAAGCCAGCTCAAACATGGGCGTGTGTTAGATTACACATTGTTCTATAAATGTTAAGTGGCATTTGAAAATACAGGAGGCAATGGGTAAATTTGTTGTTGAATAAATGAAAGAATGGATGGATGGTAAATGAATTGGTGGAGTCAGTGAGGGAATTTTTGTGATGTGGTTCTTGATAAGATCCTGTAAGCCAGACCCTCAAGTTAGAATTGTGTGTAAACTTAAATTGCCTAGATGTAAATTCTTTGTATTTTAGTATATTGGATTCAAAAGTTCCATTTTGTGGCTGCCCTGAAGCCATTTTGGTTTACTTCTTGGTTCTTAGCTGTGCTCTTGGTGGATGAAACTGTTAGAGAACTGAATGCATCTATTTTGAAGATAGATGAGGGAGAGTTTGAAAGACACCTGTTATCAGGTTACTCCTGGGACAGCTCTTGCTTGCAGAGTTAAAGAGAGCAGTCACCTACCTGCATGATGTCACTTCAGGGAACTCTGGAGGGACTCCTAATTTCTCCTCAAAATAATCCTTATGCTGTTACCGAACGCAAGTCCATGTGCCTGACGCACAGTGAGGCTAAACAATAGAGAAACGTCAGAGTTTGGAGCAGAGAAAGATTTATTGCAGGGCCCTGCAAGGAGACGGGTGGCTTATGCCTTAGAAACCCCTAACTTCTTCCTCGAAGGCTTTCAGCAAAGCCCTTTTACAGGAAAGGTGAGGGAGAGGCACGGTTATTTGTTGCATATTTCTTGGTGTTGAATCCTTTGCTCTCGATGCTGTCCATGCAGATCAGGTCACCCTGTTCCTATAAACCTCCATAAAAATGTTATTCTCTGTTCTGCAACTTTTTATCTAAAGGTGTAATACTCTCAAAGGTCATAGGCTTGAGAATTACACAGGAAAGGGAAGAGGAGGCATTAAATTCTGTCTCCATGCCTGCTTGCTGCTTTTAACATTTTACAAATTACTCCTCATTTTACTTGTTCAAGGTCGCAAGTCTCGACTTTCACCCTCAGAGATCCAGACCCTGGCTAAGAGGACGGGATATCTGTGTGGGCCGTTGCCCTGCCAGGGAGTGCTGGTCCAGCACCCAGTCTGTGCCCTTGTGCCAGCGCCCAGGCCCAGCCGAAGAGGCAGATATCAGCTGGGGGCGCCCTCAGGGCCAGGTACCCAGACCCTGCCCAGCTGTCATCACTGAGGGAGCCAGGCGCCCAGGACCCAGCCGGCCCTCAGGCTCCTCAGGCCGTGCACACTGGGGGCTGGGTTCGAGGACTGCACGTGACCCAGGGTGACTGCTGCCGTGGGAACAAGCGAGATGCTGACCATTGGCTGAGTGGGACCCATAATGGCCAAGTGCTACAGAGGAACGGCGCCCGCCCTGCCCCTGGTACACTCCCTTTTCTTGGATGCCTTCTTGAGTGGGGTCTACAGTTTTATAGCCACAGCCTAATGTTCCTGGAAGAGGTTGCACTCTGCCTCAAATGGGTTTCCTACCAAGGTACGAATGACCGTTGGCAAATCTTTCCTTGAGAGAATTGAGGGTCCACGGGGGTGGTGGGGAGAGTGGAAGGGAGAAAGGGGAGGTTGGGGAGTGTGGACAAGCTCTGTGGATTGATCATCGTGTCTGGTTTTCCACTTTACATGGTGTTTCAGTCAGGATTGTTTAGGTCAGGGGTCAGTGAATGTTTTCTGTAAAGGGCAGAACAGTGAGTATTTTAGGCCGTGTGGACCGTTCCGTGTGTGTCACAACTACTCCAGCCCTGCCCTTAGTGTGTGAAAGCAGCCATAGGCAATACATAAGTCAAGTTGGGGGTGGTGAGGGTGACAAGGGGAGCTGTGTTCCAGTAGAACTATTTATAAAAACATGCTTTTTGTCCTGCCAGCCATGGTTTGTTGACCCTAGTCTAGGTCATTCTTAATTGAAAAGACAAAAGCAAAGCTCATAGCTCATGGATTAACACATAAAAGGATTATTTCTGGCTTATACTAACTGTCTAGTGTAAGTCAAAAGAGGGCTCTCATGGTCATTCAGGGACTCAGAATGACAAAGTGTCCATCTTAACAGAGCTTCTGCAATCACCTTGGCAACGAGAAGACAGATGGTCGAACTGCATCCTTGAAGTTGTTGCTTCGAAGAGACATGTGTCACTTATACTCACTTTTCATTGGGCAGTGCAAGTCACATGGTCACATCTAATTTTAAAGGGATAGGGAAGTGCAATCTTAAGGGCACAGAGGAACCCTAACCAGAATTCTGGGCTGGGTGATTTGCACTAATGAGAACCACACATGGGGAGATCAGAGTTCACAAGGATGCCTCTACTCTCTTCTCACTCCAACAGAAGGGGCAACTGTGGCTTCCTGCCCCTCATTCAGTGTCCTCAGGTCTGCGCATCTCCCAGCGGCCTGGCCTGAGTCAGCATTTCCATACCATTCCCACCACCTACTGGATGCTTAGGGTGGTGCCTCTACTCACAGCTCATCCATGCCAAAGCTCGTCTGGCATCTCTGATCACCAGAGCCTGTTAGGATTAGAAGATGAGTTACTCTAGCTGAATGAACTCACCTGTTGAAGACCATCACTTTCCAATTTCTTAAAGAAGCCTCTCCTAACTCAAGTTCTCAAGTTCCAGACTCTGTTGAGGAATTTTTTTGGCTTGGCTGGCATTTTAGTAGCTCTCCAAGAAACAGTCTGAAAAAGAAATTCTTATGTATATTAATCACATATTAAGCAATGTTTGGGCAACCTTTTATTACCTGGGACTAGACTTCCTGTCCTGGTTCGTTTCCTACTGCTTCCATACTTCACTGTACACTTCAGCCAAGCCACGCTCTGAAAGGAACAATGTGGTTACATGCCTTCATGTTATTACCCATGCTGCTCCCTCTGCCTAGAAAGCCAACCCTTGGGTTGATCACCAGACCTAGATCAGTTTTGTTAATAATGTTCCAGATCTTGGGTGGGTAGTGAGTTCACTAGTCTTCACTGTGTTATTAAAATCAATCAATAACTCCAGTAAAAAAGAGCTATCATCAGCCAATGGTGAGAGTGTGTTATGAATTAAGGATTGTGATTAATCCAATTCTGGGAACCTGAGGTCAAATGAATAAATAGATAAAATCCTATTGAGCAGGGGTTGGCAAACTATGGCCTGAGGGTCAAATTTGCCCCATCACCTTTTTTGCAAGTAAAGATTTGTTGGAACACAGCTACACTCATTTGTGTATCATTTATGGGGTTTTCACACTGCAATGGCAGGGCTGAGTAGCTGTGATAAAGACTCAATAGCCCATACAGCCTAAAATATCTACTTTTTGGACTTCTGCAGAAAATGTTTGCTGACTTGTGCTGTTGGTATGGTATGGTGAGCACTGGATCCTAGCCGTGGGGTCAGCACAAGAAAACGTTGTCACCTGAGTGCATTGGGGTTGAAGAGATATTTCTAGTGAGAAGGGATTATGCAAGAGTTTCCCTAGGAGAGGTCACCTTGAGTTCTGTTTCTGTCTCTGGTGTTTTATTTACTAGTAACAGAATCCCAAATCAAGCTGGCTTAAGCAAAAATGAGGGGGTGGGGTGGTGGGTGGAGGCAGAGCAATTGGCAAATGTAACCAAAATTCAGAAAAGGCAGGGGTGGAGCTGACCTGAAAGTTGGTTTGCTTCCGGGAGTTGGAGGCACTTAGTCTCTTGCTCACTAGTTTTCCTGTCTGAGTTTCTCTATGGATTGTTTCATTTTCTGTTGCAAATGGACTGGGAGGCAGGGAAAATGGCACTGGGGGGCTCTGAACTTGCATCTTCAGATTTTGGGCTGGAGGAAAATGCTTCCAGCTTCCAATTACAAAAATCACAGGGCAAAGGACATGGAAGCAACCTAAGTGTCCAGCAACAGATGAATGGATAAAGAAGATGTGGCACATATATACAATGGAATACTCAGCCATAAAAGGAAACGAAACTGAGTTATTTGTAGTGAGGTAGATGGACCTAGAGACTGTCATACAGAGTGAAGTAAGTCAGAAAGAGAAAAACAAATCCTGTATGCTAACACATATATATGGAATCTAAAAAAAAAAAATGTTTCTGAACAGCCTAGGGTTAGGACAGGTAAAAAGACGCAGACGTAGAAAATGGATTTCAGGACACGGGGAGGGGGAAGGGTAAGCTGGGACGAAGTGAGACAGTGGCATGGACATATATACACTACCAAATGTAGGATAGATAGCTAGTGGGAAGCAGCCGCATAGCACAGGGAGATCAGCTTGGTGCTTTGTGTCCACCTAGAGGGGTGGGTTAGGGAGGGTGGGAAGAGAGAGGAGATATGGGGATGTATGTATACGTATAGCTGATTTACTTTGTTATACAGCAGAAAGTAACACATCATTGTAAAGCAATTATACTCCAATAAAGATGTTAAAAAAAAAATTCATAGGGCAAGACTCTAATTGGTGGGTTTGGATTTTATGCCCACCTCTTGGACCAGTCACTGAGGCCAAGCCTGAGAGATACTATGTTTGGCCTGACAGTGCTTATATGCCCACTTTGGTGATGTGAGGAGCAGACGTTTTACCAGAAGACATGACCATTGGGAAAACTGTTGTAAATTGCTTCTCCAGTATGTCTTTTCTACAGCTGCGTTTTCAGCCATAGGCATTTCTAGATATACGTTGTTTGCAAACAAATGAAGGAATCAGCGATTTGAAACACTATCTATTGGTTCTGAGACTTTTTAAAAGGGAATAATTAGTTGATTTTTAGTAAATTTACAGAGATATGCAAACACCACCACAGTGCAATTCTAGAATATTTCCATCACCCCAAAATATCCCCTTTCCCCATTTGTTTCCATCTCCAGCTCTAGGCAACCACAATTCTGATTTCTCTTTATGGATTTGCCTTCTTTGGACCTTCATATTAAGTGGAACCATGCAATATGTGGTCTTTTGTATCTGGCTTCTCACATTTAGCATAATGTTTTTGAGATTCATACATGTCATAGCATGTGTCAGTGTTGTTTTTCTTTATTGCTAAAAAATATGCCATCGCATTGATATACTACATTTTGTTCCATCATTTGATGGACATTTGAATTGTTTCCAGGTTATGCTATTCCAAATAATGCTGCTATGAACACTTGCCTGAAAGTCTTTGTGTGGATAGTTGCTTTTATTTTTTTGGGTAGATATAAAACCTCTGTGACTTCTTAAATTTCTTTTCTTTTCCTTTTAGTAGTTCTTTTCCATCTAGTAGTTTTTGAAAATATATAGGGTCACTTCCAACTTGTTCGGATTCATTGGTTTTAAAAAAAACTTTCAGTTCAATTAGAAAGTTAATATTTGCATTCTCTGTGGGATTTAGCAAATGAGTATATTCATTCTAGTTTCTGATTCATGTTCCACTTTAGTTCCTGTCCCTAATGGCAACTTAAAAGTCTATAGCAGATTCTGTGCTGGAAATAAAGGCAGATTAGTGTACAAGGAGAAAACTCATCACTATATTAAACTCAAGCTTTGCAGTTAAATTGTCTTCTCTCCTTCATCCTCCAACCCACATCCCCACATCCATCCTTGGGTATAGGATTTTATTCATGTCATAAAATGTCCCACAGTCATCTCTAGAAGGTTGTGGATTACTGCCCTAGAGGCCGCTAGGAGCAGACTCTCAGTGTGTGTGAGACAGTGATTCAAGCTTCCAGCGCATAATTCTGTCTGGCTGCAAGGGCAAGGGTGTCTCCTACAGGAATACAATTGTACCTCTGGGAAACAAAAGGCAAGGTCAGGACTGGTCCTTTCTTCTCTTTGACCTGTTGCCCTTCAGACATTGATCTTATTTTAATGCAAGCTCCAGCATTTAAGGGTGATTTCCTGTACTAGTAAAAATGTATTTACAGGTAAAGGAGAGATGATTGTAAAAATCTCACCTATGTCTGGCAGCTTTTGGTTTTGAACTACAGAGGTATCTGCTATGTATGGCCTATCTTTCAAGTAATTGCATTCCTTTTTGGGTTCTGGGATAACTTAAAATGGAGAGTTGGCAAATGATCTAAGAAATTATATTCGTGTTAACTGAGAGCCAACTGGCAAACTGGTTCCTTGTATAACACTGAGAGTCACTCTTTCAGCTAAACTTCTCCACTGTCCTTCTACATGTGTACCCTGTCTCCTCATATCACCATAATGCAGGACGAGAGGGGAAGGTCAGAAAGAGAATTATTGGGAGAGATGTTTTCTTGTGCTTGCTGTAATGACCTTGGCCTTTTGACCTTGGAGTTCCCCTGGCATCTCAGTGTCTGAGCATAAACACCAAAGAACTGACATCTTGGCTGTGGACTTCTCCTTTTCTAGAACTAATATCTCAGTAGTCAAATATCCAAGCTTACCCAACATCTGCCTATTGAATAGGGGAGAAAAGGAGATAGCGGTACTAATTCAGTGGTTCTGTTCATTAAACAGGGAAAGGCAAGCTAGGGCATTATAGGATTGCTTAATCCAGAGTGCCAGGGAGCAGGGACAGTTTATGACCTTGGAGAAGCTGTGATCTTGAAGCCCAGAATCTTCCGCTAATTCTACTAAAGCCATTCTAACTATACTGTGTTCCACCTCAGCATGTTCCTGTGAGACAGTACACAGAGCACTTTCCAGATTTTATAGAAGACGCAGCAAGGTTAGTCATGTGAAAGTGACTAAAATCCATGTGACTCAACACTTTGCTTCAACATTCTTTCCTCTTCTCTGAAGAGTGCTTATCCATTATCCCAAATGAAATTTTTATTTTTGTTTCTAAGAGTTGGAGGGGGCAGGGAGCTGGACAAACAGAGCATTTGAATCAATTCCAGTCTATTACTAGAGGTTTCCCACCTGGCCCTGGGATCCTGGGAAGAGATAACATTGGTCTATTTGCACGCAGTCCCCTGAGGAAGGCTGCTGTTAGTTTTGACACTGCAAGGAGAGGGCAGTTGAAGTTTTTTATCTTCCTGTTTGTTCTCTTTTTGGCTAGCATCCATTACCCTTCTGGTCACAGCCCTTGTTTTCCTCTGGGGAACACTCTGCCCGGAGTCTAGGTCCATGTGGTCTGAATGTTGTTAATTAGGCTCCCTGCTCTTAAGTGATCCTAAGACTCAGGTGTGGCCAATAAGAGCTTTTCCCTCCCCTCCTGGATCAAAGTTTAGGAAATGGGCATATGACCTAATTTGGACCAATGAGAATCAGAAGTAGAACTTTTGCTTGAACTGTGAAAAAATAGAGGTTCCTATTTTCTGTTGGGTTGGCTGCCAGAATTTTCCAGATTTGTATTCTCACAGCTTCATCCTGCCACCACAAGAGTCTGTCCGATAATGGAGCAGAGAAAAACAAAGTTGAGAGACGTAAGAAACCTGATCCTGATTCCTTCTCCTCATTACCATGATTATTATTTTACTTTTTTATTGAAGTATACCATCAGTACAATAGACTGCACTAATCTTAAGAGGCCAGCTCAGTGTATCCTGACATATTTGGAAATACGTATACATTTGTGTTACCACCACCAGATCACGTTGTAGACTATTTCAAGGGCCTGGTTCTCTCATGCCCCTTCCCAGGTAACAACTTGCCAGAGAGGACGAAGAGTCCATACATTCTCAATGGGGTGATACCAACCAAGGGGCTGAGAACTGGTTCTTGGGGGAGGGAGGCAAAAAACCCTTAGCTATTACAGTGGTTTGTGTCCTGCCAAAGGGCCACAGTATATAAACAGATATGCAATATACGTGTGATATTAACATTTAAAGGGGGAGGTGTTTTAGGGAGAAAATGTCTAAAAAGGCTCCTTGTCACAGGGGTTGGGGGGACAATAAAGGATGAAAAGACTAAGATACACTGCACTAATCTGATTCTATAACTGCTGATTTATTTTGCCTGTGCTTGAACTTCATAAAATGCAACCATACTGTATGTGGCTGGAGTTTGGACCCATTGATGGCTGGCTTCTTTCGTTCAGCATATTATTGTGAGCTTCATCTGCATTGTTGCATGTACCAGTTGTTTGTTCCTTTTTGTTTACTGCTGAATTATTTTATTGCATAGATATGCTACAATTTGTTGATCTGTTCATCTCTTGAGAGATATTTGGGTTGCTTCTAGTTTTTGGCTATTGTGGTTGCAGCTGCTATAAACACTTTGTATATGCATTTTGATGGGCATATGTCTTTTCTCTTGGGTAAATGCCTAGAAGTGATGGTGCTGGATCACAGAGTAAGCATATGTTAAACTTTACTAGATAGTGCCAGTTTTCCAAAGTGGTAGCACCAGTGTCCTGCAGCAGTGTATGAGAGAGTTCCAGTTCCACATCCTCCTAACAGTTGGTATTTTCAGTCTTTTTAATTTGAATCATCCCGGAGGGCAAGTATTGGCAATATCACTGTGGTTTAAATTTGCCTTTCTTTGATGTTGAGCACCATTTCCTAAGTCTTTTGGCCACATGGAGATCCCCTTTTGTGAACTGTGTTTTCATGGCTTCTGCCTGTTTTATCTGGATTGCTTGCCTTTTTCTTATTGGATCGTCAGATACATGTATTGAAAATATCTTTTTCCGAAAGCTATGATTTGCTTTTAATTCTCTTGATGATTACTCCTGATGAATAAAAGTTCTTAGTTTGTTGAGGTCCAATTGTGTTGTGTTTAAGAAATCTTTGCCTATTCCAAGGTGATAAGGAGTTCTTCTGTGTCTTTTCTGGAAGTTCTGTGCATTTTGCTTTTCCACTTAGGCCTATTCTTGAATTAATATTTATATATGACATAAATAGGGATTACGGTTAAAGTGGTTTTTTCCATTTGAATATGTAATTGCTCAAATGCTATCCATTGCCAAAAACCCAACCATTCCCCCATTAAATTGAAGTTATGTCTTTATTATAAATCTAATGACTATATGTGGTCTGTTTCTGGATTGTCTCTTTCATTCCATTGGTCCATTTGTCTAACTGAAATAATAGCACATTAATGTAAGGGCATTTTTAAGAAGCCTTGCAGTTAGGTAAGGGTAAGTCCTCCAAATTTATTCTTCTTCAAAACTATTTAGGTTATTTTAGACTTCATGCATTTTAATATAAATTTTATAATAAGCTTGTCAATTTCCACAAAAACTTGAGATTTTGATGGGAATTAAATCTATAGATGTATTAGGAAGAACTGACATCTCAAAAATACTGATTCTCACAGTTCATGAAAACGGTATATTTCCTCTGTTTATTTAAGTTTTTAATTTCTCTTGGCAATGTTTTGCTGCTTTCAGTGTAGAAAATTATGCACATTTCTTTATTCTTAGACATCTGGTATTTTAAAATGCTACTGTAAATGGTATTTATTTTTAAGATTTTAGTTCCAAAATTTCTCTTGTTAATGTATAGCTATTGATTTTGGTATATTGACCTCACTCATGAAACATTGCTAAATTTACTTATAAATTCTAATGATGTGTTTGTAGATTCTGTGGGAACTTTTACATATCCAATTATATCATTGACATAAAATGATACTTATATTTCTTTCCTTCCAATTTTGTACTTTTAATGTTTTTGTTGCTTTCTTGCACTGCCTAGAATTTCTAATACAATCCTGAATACACGGGGTGATAGCATATATCCTTATCTTGCTTCTGATATCAGGGGGAATTTAAAAATATTTCATCCTTAAATATGATATTAGGTAAAACATTTTAACTTTGAGAGATAATTTACAAACAATAAACTGCATCCATTTGAAGTATACAATTCAATGGGTTTAACCATTGTGAAACCACCTCTATAATAAAAAAAATGACCATTTCCGTCACCTCCAAAAATTTGTTGGTAGGCAGAATTCTGAGAATGATCTCCAGTGGAGCTCATCCTAGTAAAAATCCCCTCCCCTTTGAGTGTGGATGGAACCTGTGAATATTATGAGATGTCATTCCCATGACTATATATGTTATATGGCAAAAGGGAGACCATTCAACTTGGCCTAACTTAAAAAGCAGAGCATTTTCTCTGTCTGGGAGAAGCAGAGAGATTTACAGCACGAGAAGTACTTGACCTGCCTTTGCTAGCTTAAAGATGGAGGAGCCACATGAGAAGGTAGTTTTATGAAGCTTAGAGTGACCTCTGACTAACAGCCAGCAAGGAATCAGGGACCTCATTCCTACAAACACAAGAACATTCCAACAACCTGAATAAGCTTGGAAGCAGATTCTTCCTCAGGACTTCCAGAGAAAAGCCCAACTCCGCCTTGATTTTGGCTTTATGAAACCCTCAGCAGAGAACCCAGTTGAGCCTGCTTAGACTTCTGACCTAAAGAACAATGGTGAGATATTAAAAGAGTGTTGTTTTAAGCTGCTGTGTTTTGTGGTAACTTAGTAGGTAGCAGTAAAAATCGAAAACACATTTTGATACCTGGAAGTGGGTGCTACCATAACAAATACCTAAAATGTGGAGTCAGGCAGATGTTGGAAGAATTTTAAGGAGCATAATAGAAAAAGCCTAGATTACCCTGAGAAGGCTTCTAGTAGAAATGTTACATAGCAACAGGTATTGAGAATGAAACACGTTATTGGAAACCAGAGGAATGGAAATCCTGCTATATAGTGGCAGAGAGCTTTGCAGAATTGTCTCCCACCGTTAGGTGGAAAGCAAAGCTTAAAATCACGAACTTAGACATTTAGCTGAGATTTTCCAGCAAAATGTTGAAGGTACAGCCTAATTTCTTCTTGCTGCTTCTAGAAAAATGTGAGAAGAGAGAGATAAATCGAGTGAAGAACTGTTAACAAAAAGGAACAAGACTTGATAATTGGGAAATTGTCAGGTGGCAAAATGTGATACAGTGTAAAAATGGCTGCTGAAAGCATGGCATAGCGAAAAGGCTGAGGATGTAGTTATTCAAACTTTTGCTGAAACCTCAGAAAGATCAAAAGATCAGAGTATTCAGCTACACAAAAGACCCTTCCAAGAGATTATACACCTTCTAAATCAAACCAGAAGACTTCTAGGACACTTAAAAACATTGTTCCTCCGCCATCTGAGTAGAAGCCAGAGGAGAAATTCTACCTGTGAATGACAGCTTTAGCTGTGAATTTGTGGAACTACGGAGTTTCATCCTGCCTGGGGACCTGTGAGTGTGATGAGATTTCACTCCTGGGAATGTGTTATGTTATATGGAACAATTTACCGTAAAATAAGGAGATTATCCAGGTGAGCCTAATTTAATCACAGGATCCCTTAAAAACAGAGAGGTTTCTCTGGCTGGTGGTAGAAGAGGGAGGCAGAGGAGAAGTCAGGAAGATTCAAAGCGTGAGGACTCGGTGCTCTTGCCGGCTTTGAAGATGTAAGGGGGCCATATAAGAAGAAATGAGGGCAGCCTTTAGGACATGAGTGGTTCCTACCTAACAGCCAGAAGGAAAATGGGGACCTCATTCCTACAGCCACAAAGAACTGGATTCTTCCAACAACCTGAATGCGCTTGGAGACACATACTTCTTCCTGCCTGCCCCCCTGCCCTCTACACACACACACATGACCTGTAGGTAAGAGGCCAGTCTGGCTGATACCTTGATTTTGGTCTTGTGAGACCTGGAAAAAACAACCAGTCAAATCCACCTGGACTTATGATCCTCCAAATTGTGAGAGAAAATTTTCACTGCTAATATTGTGGTGTTTGTTACACAGCAAAAGAAAACTAATAAAGCTAGTCTTTTAAATTTTAGCCATTCTCGTGGGTATATAGTGGTATCACTTTTTGACTTTATTTTTAATTTCCCTAATGATTAATGATGTCAAGCATCTCTTCATATGCTTATTCTCTATCTGTATATTTTCTTTGGTGAAATAGCTGTTCAAATTGTTTGCTCATTTTTTAATTGGATAGTTTGTTTTCTTATCCAGTTGTAAGTGTTCTTTATATATTTCTGGATATAAGTCCTCTGAGAGATATATGTGTTGTGTTTTCTGTGAGTCGCCATTCTGCCTTCTTAATGTTATTTTTTCAAATAGCAAAATTTTACAAATTTTTATAAAGTTCAATTTATCAATTTTGTTTTTTAAGGTTCATGGTTTTTCTGTCTTGCTAAGAAATATTTTCCAGTCCCCCAGCTTTGCAAATATTTTCTCCTTTGTCTTCTTCTAGGAGTTTTATAATTTACTTTTTCTATGTATGGTGTCATGTGAGGGACAATATTTATTTTTTTACCATTTAGACAGCTACTTGTTCCAGCACCATTTGTTAAAAGGTTTTTCTTTTGTCCATTGAATTTCCTTGGTATCTTTGATGAAAATCAATTGACCATATATGTATGGGTCTATTTCTTGACTCTATAGAGTTCTGTGTGTGTATACATACACACATTTATATTTAATTTTGCAAATACCACATTGTCTTGATTACTGTAATGTTACAGAAAGTCTTAAAATTAGGTAGTGAAAGACCTCCAATTTTGTTCCTTAAAAAAATTGCTTTGGTTATTTTAGGACAACATCTTACCAATTTCTACAAGAAAACCTGTTAGAATATTGATTGGGATTGCATTGAATTTATAGGTCAATTTGGGAGTACTTGACATCTTTATAGCATTGTCATTCAACTCATGAATATGATATACCTCTCCATTTATTTAGATCTTTAATTTCTCTCCAAATTTTTTCTTTTTTAGTTTTCAGTGTATAGGTTTTGTACAATGTTTGTTAAATGTATTTTGTATTTTAAAATGTCTTTGGTTTATGGAATAGTTTTTCTTAATGTCACTTAATGATCATTCATTGCTACATATAGAAAGATTACAAAGATATTTTGTATGACACTGATCTTGCTAAAGTCACTTAGTAGTCCTAGTAACTTTTTTGAAAATTCCTTAGAATTTCTAAATATAATCATGCAATCTTCAAATAAAGAAAATTTTACTTCTTCCTTTTCAGTCTATGCCTTTAAACTCTTTTTCTGGCCTCATACTTGCTATGATAACCATGCCAGTGTTGAAAGAAGTAGACACCCTGCCATTTTCTTGATCTTAGACAAAATAATTTAGTCTTTTTACACTAACTACAAGTGTTTTTGTTTGTTTGCTTTCTCTTGTTTTGTTCTTGTTTTTGGTAGATGCTGATTACTCATTTGGAAAATTCCTTTCAATTCTTAGTTGACTGAGAGTTTTATCAGGAATGGCTATTGAATTTTGTCAAATGCTTTTGCTTCATTGGTTGAGATTATCTATTTTTTTGATCTGTTAGCATGTTGAATTCTATCAATTGCTTTTTGAATGTTAAATCAATGTTGCATTCATGAGATAAATCGCACCTAGTCATGATATATTATCCTATTAATATATTGATATATTCAAATTGCTAAAATTCCATTTAAGATTTTGGCATCTATGTTTGTGAGGGATATTGGTCTCTAGTTTTATTTTCTTATTAATGTCTTTATCTGGTTTGCTGTCATTTTTATGCTGGCCTCATAAAATGAGGTACAAGTATTCCCTCCTATTTTGTGGAAGGATTCTTACTGAGTTGATTTCATTTCTTCTTTTGATGTTTGGTAGAATCCTCCATAATGTCAGCTGGGACTGGTGTTTTCTTTGTTAGAAAGGTTTAAACTACACATTCCATTTCTTTAAAAGATATGGGACTATTTATGCCTTCCATTTCTTCTTGAGTGAGTTTTCTAGTTTCTATCTTCTTTTTGCCCATGATAAATTTGGCAAGACGTTTATCAATTTTACTGATATTTTTTGGTTTCATTAATTTTCTCTATTGTTTTTCCATTTTCCATTTTATTTAATCTGTAACCTTGTCTTTATTATTTTTCTTCTTCTGATTTATTAGAATTTAATTTGTTCTTCAATTCTAGTTTCCTAAGGTGGAATCTTAGATTATTGACTTGAGACTTTTTAACATAAGCGTTAAATGCTATGTTTAACGCTTTTAAACATAAGCATTAATGCTCTGTTTCCCTTTAAGCACTGCGTGAGCTGTATTCTGTAAGTTTTGATATATTATGTTTTCACTTTCACTCAATTAAAAATATTTCCTAATTTTCCTTGTGATTTCTTCTTTGACCCATAAGTTAAAAAGAAGCATATTGTTTAATTGTCAATGATTTAGGGGTTTTCCAGGTATCTTTTTGCTATTGATTTCTAGTTTAATTTTTTTAATGATTAGTGAACATAGAGAACATTTTGTATGATTCAGTTTTCCTTATATGCTTTTTTATGGCCCACATTATTATCTACCTAGGTGAATGTTTCTTGAACACTTGAAAATAATGTGTATTCTGCTGCAGCTGGATGGAGTATTCTATAATTATAAGTTAGGTCAAACTTGTTGGTAGTGTTTGTTCAAGTTTTCTGTGTGCTTACTGATTTTTTGTTTTCTTGACCTATCAGTTCCTAAGACAGGAGTGTTAAAGTCTCTAAGAATAGTTGTGGATTTATATATTTATCCTTTTTATTCTATAAGTTTTGCTTCTTGTATTTTAAAGTTCTGTTATTAGATACATAACACTTGTACAATTGTTACAGCTTCTTGATTAATTGAATTCTTTATCATTATGAAATGGTCTTTATCTCTGGTAATATTTTTTTGTTGTTGTGAAGTTTACTTTTCTGTTATTAATAAAGCTACTCTGAATGCTTTCCCACTAAGTCTAGCCCCACAAATTCCCAGATACCTATAAATCTTATTTTCAAAAATAACTTCGTGTGTAAATTATCACTTTGGTATTGATCCTCAAATAAATCAAAACAAATTCAAAAGGAAAATTTAGGAAGAGGGGAGGATACTCTTGTCTAATAATTTTAGACACAAACACCAAGTCATACTAAGCCCATGAATAAATGTGAGAAATAGACAAACTTTTGGCAGTAGTACACCAAAAGCTTCTCTTTATCTCTAATAATGCAAAGAGAGATCAGCCTACTGATACGTTTCATATTAAATTTGAATTTGTCTGTAATTACAAATTTGTCTGTAATGACTATTACTTTCTGTGTGCATCAGCATTCCCTCCATGGATTTTATTATACACCACACTCCAGTGATTTGAGATGTGGCATTTTGCCAGTAAATTGGCCAAGATCCTAAATCATACAATTCCTGTGATTTTTGGTCTATGAAAACTCAGCATCCCACAAAGACCTGGTATATTCCACTGGACAGCAATGAGCTAGGATGAGTTAAGCAGTGTGGCGATTGCTCTATTTCTATAGATGACTAGTTATAAAGCTTGACTTAAGAATGGTTATGCTTGTTTCTTCTGATTGTTTCCTGATGTGGGTGGTGAAGCTGGAGCTGGCTGGAGTGGATGTGGGGTGGATGGGATCAGGTATTGGGTTAAATAGACGTATTTATCAATGTGAAGGTGTTATTGGCTGTAACGGATGGTTCTGCAGTAGATGTTACATAACCTTACTACTGCTATTTTCCAAGCATCAACGTTTTATGGACAATTGCGGTTTTTATCTATCTGCTACTGACTCAGGCAGTGGGAAAACTTGTATCAAGTTAGTTGGAACACCTCTTTAGTTTCTCTCCTAATCCTCTCCATTCTTCAGAACCCACCTCTATTTTCTGAGATGCCTCTCCTGACTACTTTAGTCTTCATAAGTCTCAGATGTTCTCTGATATTATTGGACATTCCATAATTCAGCATCAATTATGCATGACCTTCTGCACTGTAGTTTTGAACACTTGCTCCCACAAATATAACAAGAGCTAATTGATTGTTGAGATCGACTCCTACAAGTAAAAGTGCCCATAATTTCTGTTGAATGAGTGAATGAGTCAAAATCTGGGATGTTGGGTTTGGGGAGAATTTTGTGTTTTTGCTATATATGAGAAACTGTCTGCAATATTTGGTTTATATATCAATATATACCAAGTGAAATTTCTTATAATTATAGTATAACATCACCAAGACATTACCAAGTCTCAGAATCTGAAAACTTAATACAATGATTTCAAATCTGGCTCATCATCAAAATCACCTGCCTAACTTTGTAAACAGTTAAATATCCATGATCAGAGACTATTCAATACGCTTGAGAGGGAACCTTGAGACTGAATTTTGAAAAGTGCCCAGATAGTTCTGTTGATCAGCCAAGCTTGGGAATCTCCAACTGCTGGCTAGTCCTGTGATCAGAGCCTAGCCAAGGTGAGCTGCACTGTTGCATCAGCCAGACATTGTGCTCCTTTGAAGGAGAGCAGCAGTGTGGACATGACCCAGTTGCCCCTGTTGGTGGTTGCACAGCTAAGGATGCAGAATTTGTTTACGTTACAAATTTTATCTACGTGGTTGATTCTATGAGTGATCAGTGCTAGGCTTCATTTCACGTTCCAAGGCTTTGTGGCTCTTGATGTAAGAATAAAGGAAGAGGCCTTCCCTGGTGGTGCAGTGGTTGAGGGTCCGCCAGCCAATGCAGGGGATGCGGGTTCATGCCCCGGTCCGGGGGGATCCAACATGCCGCGGAGCGGCTGGGCCCGTGAGCCATGGCCGCTGGGCCTGTGTGTCTGGAGCCTGTGCTCCGCGGCGGGAGAGGCCCCAACAGTGAAAGGCCCGCGTATCGCAAAAAAAAAAAAAAAAAAAAAAAAAAAAAAGAATAAAGGAAGAAAAATTCCAATAAGAATGTCTAATAAAAAAAGGCAACCAAGCAAAAACTTTTAAAAATAATTTTTTCATGAATGTATATAAGATGAGAGAGTAATCATTTACATGTGCTATCTAGGACAGGTTTAAAAAAAAAGTAGGCATTGGTATTTTTGAAAGGACAATTTTTTGTAGCCCTTTGCCAATTATCCATGTGAATTCAGGCTTCAATCTTAAGAAGGGTTGGTGGCCCTCATCTAACTTTAGCCCCAGGCACTGGTACCTGAGTTGAAGAGCGGGGAGTTCTCACTGGATGAGCTGTGCTGAAAAGATTCTTCCTGCATTGTTTCAATTCCTCCAGCTTCCTCAATCAACTGAAGCCATCCTTCTGGGCTGCAGGGAAATGGCTAATCTGAAGCCCCAATCAGATGAAGAGTTTCAGTATCATTGGCATCTGCCCCTTGAGAACTCTGGCAAATAATAATCCTTTGAGCTGGCCCTGAAAGATAGGTGAACACTGCCTTGAAGGGCAGATCTGCAGGGTTGTCATAAGGGATCTTTTTCTTTGTGGCATTGGCATTGTACTCCTCACAGCATCATAGAGTACGTAGCTCCACTTGGAGCTACATCAAAACAGTGTTCTTCAGAGTCCTATGGAACACAAGTCCTACCTACTTTTTTCAGCTAAGAAGATCAGGATCTGTGAGAGGATAACCCCCAGGTGAATGCCCCTGTGACTGTGTTACGTACAACATTCTAATTCCAGAATTTAGCACAAGGCTTGGTTAGAGTAGCAGCTCAATGCACTAGACCAGTGATTCTCAGTCAGGGATGTTCTGCTCCCCAGAGGACTTTGGCAAAGTCTGGGGACATTTCTGGTTGTCACAGCCGAGGAGTGGAGAAGGAGAGTGCTACTGGCATCCAGTAGGGAGAGGCAGGGATGCAGCTAAACATCTTACAATGGCCTTCACAAACCTGGGTGTGCCGCACATACCTGTCAGAGTGGTGCATTCCCTCCGATGCCTTTGGTGGATGCTGTTACAAAATGGATGTGCCGGTTTTCATGGTGCAGCTAGGAATGATTAGGGAGTCAAACCTGCCCCAACAAACTACTGGCCACCTGGAAAAGGCCTCACAGGGGAGGCCTGTACAGCAGGAGCTCAGGGGCAGGGGGGCTGGGCTGGCTCTAGGAGTGTCTCAGGGGTGGGGCCGTTCTGTGACAGGGGCATCCATGCATGTAGGACAGTCTTTCAGAAACTTTGCTCATCTTTTAATTTCTTCTTTGGTAAAGCTAACTGGCCTCTACTAATATCTCAGATTTCTCACTGCTCTGGTTCTCTGAAGATCAAAGATATAAAAAATTAAAAGGGAAAGAAGCACCTGACAAATTTGGACAGGTATCAGACCTTGCTCACATATACTTCATCAATTTATAAAAATGGCAAATGTCCATTATATATAAGATTCCTCCTCAGATACCACCACCTAGAAATAACCAGTGAGCATTATTACAGATGTCGCCTTCTGATTCTGTGTGGGCAGAGGGATGTGAGCGAGAGAGAGACAGAATGTTACAGAAAGAAGGGTAATGAGATGGATGGATGGGGACAGAGGAGCAAAGGAACTTGCCATAGGTGACACAGCTGGCTGATTCTGGTCGCCATGGGATCCAGTCCAGTGTTAAAAGCTAATTTAAAAAAAGTAAAATCATGATGACACTCATTCAGATATAAAATAAACATGTGTTAAAGATCATATTTAATTCATCACTAATAAAGGAACTGGTAAGATGTTGTAAGTGGTTCAAAGAAAAATCCAAAGAACAGACACATTGATAGATCAGGAAAGTGGGTGTAGGGAGGAGTGGGACTTGTCCCTCTGCCAGAAAAACCTCTGATTGCACGTCTATAGAAAAAAAATTTTGCATTGATTGATGTTATGCACAACTTACAGAGTTGTAAAATTGCTCAGAGGCAATGAAAGACTAGAACCAGATAATCCTGGGGGGTATGAGGCAAACAATGCATAAGTTTCCTTTGGAGACATCCAGTAATCTATTCTGCTTATTCTAAATTTCCTTATACGCAGATGTTCTTACTTTAAGACCCAGACATCTTCTGAGGTTTCTATTTCTTACTCTTGCCAAAAGGAAAAGGAGTTTTTGAGCACTGCAGGTACAGCTTCAAGAGTCAGAAAGAGCTAAAAGATCTTTGTGCATTTATACTTTTTATCCTTTATTTTTAAAAATCTTATGCTTTATTTGAATAAATGAAAAAAATCCAAAAATATGTAAATAAAGTATAATAATTTCTGCAGTCCTCCCCTCATACCTCCCATATCCACTGCCTCTGGAGGTAACTAATACAATTTATTATATATTCATTTATATTATATATTCATTATGTTTCACAATAACACATAAACATTTAGACATGTAGGAATTTTGGTTGTGAAAGGTTACACAAGTGGGAACATACTATATATATATATAACTGTATCTAGCTTCTCTCATTTAAAATAATACATTGAGGCTATCTCAGATACACAGATACTGAGCGAATGCATTCATGTAAATAGCTGTAGGACATGCTGTGACGTGGATGCCAGTCTCCCAGGTTCTGATTCCTGGAACTGAGTGAGGAAGAAATGCAGACAGTTGTGGAATAGGAGAGAAGTTGTCCTTGCAATGGGCATGGTGGGGAGTGGGGAAAGAGCACAGGTTTGGGCCAGGATGGAGGCACAGTCACTCTCCAATCAGGCTGGTGTTTCACAGTCAGTCAGGGTGTGAGTGGGGAGCACCATTCATTCATTTAAAACAAAAAAAAATTACTTCCTTAGTAACAAAAGCCAAATAATTTTCAAAGAAAATTGATATATTTACTGTTGGGAAAAGCAGTTTCCCTACCCCACCTTCTAAGAAATACTGAAAATCTATCACAGCAATCTTAGGACATTGGAGGAATGCTTGCTACTAGCAGATTAAACGTTCCTATTCTATGAAATAATGTCATTTGCAGCATCATGGATGGACCTAGATATTAACATACAAAGCGAAGTAAGTCAGAAGGGGAAAGACCAATACCATATGATATCACTTATATGTAGAATCTAAAATATGACACAAACGAACTTATCTATGAAACAGAAACAGACTAACAGACATAGAGAACAGACTTGTGGTTGCCAAGGGGGGAGGGGAGGTGGGGGATGAATGGGTTGGGAGTTTGCGGTTAGTAGATGCAAACTATTATATATAGGATGGATAAACAACAAGGTCCTACTGTATAGCACAGGGAACTATATTCAATATCCTATGATAAACGATAATGGAAAAGAATATGGAAAAGAATGTATATATATATATCTATGTATAACTGAATCACTTTGTTGTACAGCAGAAATTAACACAACATTGTAAATCAACTACACTTCAAATTTAAAAAAAACATTCCCATTCTATAGAAAACCCCAACATTAAAAAAATAAAACTGAAAGTTGTTTGTGTGTTAAAAATTAGTGATCAGAAAGAAACTCCTCATTACTAATACAAATTTATGTTATCTGGAGCCAAGAAAAAAATGTTTGGTGATTGAGTGGGAAAGAAAAGGAGTGTAAAAAAACCATTTCTGAAAGGGCATGCTATGAGATTTACTTGTATAAGACTCCTTCCTAACTAGAAGGAGGCAAAACCTTAAAGCATTGTGAGCTTGTTAACCTGGAGGACACGGAAACCAAGAGCCCTGAGAGGAGGGAAGGTCAGCAAGGAGGGCCTTAAGCCAAAGGGCACCTGAACTGCCTTTCCTACCTGTCCCCAGGCCTCAGACTGGCAGTTTTAAAAAGCCAGCTCCTTTATACTTTCAGTGGTACACTCTGTCCACACTGGCCTTTTGTTCCAATAAATCAACACGTTTTATTGATCATTTCCTATGTGCCAAGAGCTAAAGGGGTTACAACTTCCAGATACGATAAGCTTCTTAAAGGTAGAAACCATCTCGTTGAAGACAAAGAGCATAAAAATAGAAATAATATACAAGGCAGCATGTAAAGAATTTTTAATAGCGAAATCTTACACTTGTTGAAAAGTTTGGAGGTGTTCAGCTGAGAGGAATTCTGAGAGGCAGAGAAAAGTGTTTCTCACGCAGCAGGAGCTTAATACATGTGTGAGGTTTAGAAGGAGAGACTCCTTTGAAACTGGGCTCTCAGAAAGGTGTCAGTGAGGCAGTAAGGTGTCATAGGAATAAAAATAGCAGTAACTATGATCGTGGTAGGAATGACAATAAAAGGGACTTCTGTTTATTAACCACATCATTTCATTAGATGATGAAACTACATATTTTGATTATTCCCATTTTAGAGATGAGAAAAACAGAGGCTTAAATCAATTTAGGGAACAAGTGAGACTGTGGTAGAGTGACTAGAAACCACAGGCTTAGCCCCAGGAACACACCTGTAATTGAAAAAGTTACTATTACTCATTGCAATGGTGGGAGAACACACGCCATGGGGAACCGTGGGGTATCTCAATAAGGGGTGTTAGAACTATTGCTGGATTTGGGATTTAGATGGGTAAAATTGGGGAGTGAGTACGGAAGTGGATTCTCTCTTGATTGAGCAATTCTATGATCAATTAATAAATCTTAGCTAGAAGGAGGGCAGACCAGAGAGGATAAAGTTATAATTGGTACGAAAGTAGCAGCCACTCATTCAGCCAAGGGGAGGAGGGGTGTTTGATGATTTGTTTGTGTAGTGATATCTGAGTGGATGTTCTGTGAGACTGTGGCCAGGAGCAGGAAAACATGATTTTGTTCTAAGCATCAGCATTCCTAATATCACTAAGGCTCAGCTATGAGTTGCCAGATGTTAGGGGCTGCCTTTTCCTTTGCAACATGTGATTAGTCCGGCAAGGGGCTGAGCCAGTTGACTTCACTTTCATTGTCTGTAAACTAGAGCTGTGAGAATTAAATGTCACACAGACAAAGGACCTGACACCTAGCCCACAGAAGGCTCTCCATCACTGGGTTATTTCTGGGGGCAGAAGACCAGAGATGGTGAGAGGATGGATGGGATTTCCCATCACTCAGGAGATGGGGGAAGGGCATCTGATTGTGCCATGGCAGGAGTACTGGCCTGGATGTGGGGACAACGTAGTTTCCCTTGAAATTCCCATGAATTGGCTAGACTCACTTTCAACTTCTTTTGGCCCTTAGGAGCTCTGGTCAGTCAGGGGCATTTTTTTTTTTTTTTCCAGAAAAAGGCAAAGACATCCTCACAATTTCCCCAGCAACATTTCCCTTTGTTATTCTGGGCATAGAGAGAACAGCATCAGCCTCTGGAGAAAAACTGTTTTACAAGAAAAGGTGCTTTTGTTTTTTTCTTTCCATTGCAGATATTGGTGAAATAAAGCTGAGCTCATCATTTAATCTTTTCCTTTTACATAGTCATAGACATTTGTTTCTTAGGATCATAGAAAGCCCTGATGCAGCAAAAATGTTTGCTGCATAATTAATTTCCAGAACATCAGGTGATGACTGAAGCTCAGCTGTAGTTGCAAGGAAATAATTTTTTTTCAAACCTGAAGATAAGAAGTAGAAATAGCTGTTCAGTTTTAAAGTGGATCTTATATGTTTCTAATGAGTAAACTAATAAACAGCACTGGTATATGATTTGTTTGGACATTTCTAGTTAACAGTGAGCCTATGGTATGGAATATCCTCCAAGTGACTCTCAGGTAGGTGGGGAAGGGTCTCCTTCTACTGTTTAAGGATGGGCACATTTCATTAGAGCTGCTGTTATGGTGTCAGGGAAAATAGGGCATTTTGCCCTTTTAAAGGCAATTTTTGCTGTTCTTACAAATGATATCATTAAAGGAAATGACAGTGTTTAGCAAGGTAAGCAAAATGAGAACTGCAAAAAAATGCAGCATGCTTCTGGATGACAAATTTTCCTTTATAAAGAGAGAAGATGGAGAACTTGAAACATGAAAATACTTGCACAACCGAAGAGAAGACCCTAGAAAAATTTCAGTTTCACACTTACAGGATGATATCTAGACTGATCTAGATGAACTAAAAAAAAAAGGAGAAAGGGAGGCTTTTCTGGAGGCTTTAGGTTCTTTTATATCGTGGGACTCACAGGTTGTTCAGGATATGATTTTATGCTCTTCCAGATAGACTAACTTGGCCAAGAAACTTGCCGAAGGCTAGATTTCTCATCTGAGAATGGTGATAATAGGTTTCTTATCACGTTCTTGCTGTCATTAAAGGAAATCTGAGATTTGGGGTCTGTTTGTCTCTAGAAAAGTTTCCTTTCCTTCATTTTTGGTTGCATCCAGCACTTTTTCATCTTCAAAGATTCACATACACTTCATACCATGTAAGCTCAGTGATTTATATTACACTTGTGGAAATTAAAATCCAAAGAAGATAACCAAATTTTAGCCAGGATTGACCAAATGGTATCTGTATACAATGCCAAGATTTAGTCCCTCTAGCTTCTCACTTTTCTCCATTTACATATCATATTTATTAATGTTTAATTATGTTGAACATTTTAAATTAGTTTTCCTATGATTTATAGTTAGAACCCAGAATCAATCTAATGATTACAGACTTACTTGGAACTTGATTTTCTTTTTCACATTTTTATGGGAGTCCCTGTGCTAGGCAGGCTCTAAGGAGGGAGCACAGTGTACCATTAAGTCGATTTGCAATCAGGTAGGGCTGGATGAATACATGTTAGCAGCTGTATTAGTTAGGCCCTTTTTGGTTGCAAGTGACAGAAACTTAACTCTATCTCTTACTACCATATGTCCCCAACTCTGTGGGAGGCACAGAGTGCAATAGGGCTTCAAGGACCACTGGAACTCAGACCCAAAATGTGCTGGTGAGAACAGTGGAAGGACCACGGGCTTCGGAGGCAGACAGCCTTGGGTTCAAATCCAGCATCTGCACTGCTCACCACCTGTGTGAGCTCAGCATGGTTAAGAAGTCTCCCATGTTCAGTTCCCCCTGAAAAATGGAGGTCGTAGGTATGTCCTTGTGAGGTGGGCATTCAGTGAGATAAAACAGATCTCTGGGGTTAAAGATGGAGGGCCAGAGGCTTGGGAAGGCAGGCAGTGCCCAATCTTCTTTCTGCTGTAAAAACAGCAGCATTGGGGATGGAGGACAAACTCAAGGTCACACCTCCCCACTGACTTCGTTCTGTTTTGGTTTCTGATCCAGCTTCTCAACAGCCATGTGGTTTTACTCTCTTGTTGTAGGGGGAATGATTCCTTAACCTGGAGGTTCCAGCTAACAGTAGGAGAGGTGGGAAAAGCCATCTTCATAGAGAATGAGAAAACACTACTAGACCAAGGTGGCCACATGGAGGAAAGTGTGCTGACTCCACCAAATAGGTGTAATTATTTCACCCCCAAATGGGCAAAGATATAAATGGACAAAAAATACCTTAGAAGAGATAGATGCAATAGTATCTAGCATCTAGAGTTGGAAATTGAGAATTAATTTCCTTGAAAATACTTTCAACCTTCAGGGGACAAATCTACCCAGGCTTTTAAGCATAAAGATAGAATGAAATAGTTCCAATTATTTTGTAAGAAAAAATAATAACTAATATAATTGCAAAGAGCACATGAAAAGATTTTTTATATATGTATAGATATTAATATTTTATTAATATAAGGTATAATATTTTACTTGGGATTTGATTTGGGCATCTGTAAACATCATAGCAAATAGAATCCAGCAGTATATTAAGAGAAAAATCAACCATGACAAGGTTCATTTTAGGACTGCATTAATTATTTAATATTAGGAAATCAGTATAATTTAGTTTGTTAATAGCAAAGAAAAACAACCAGTGTAATTGATCATCTTGATAGATGCTTAGAAAGCATTTGATAAAAATTAACATTCAGGCCTGACACAAAACCTCTCAAGAAAATGTCAATAAATAGATATGCTCATAGTATTAAACATGTATTTATAATCCATGGCTAGCCTCATGCTCAGTGGTAAAACTCCCATTGAAGTCAGAAACACAGAAACAATGTTCATTGTCATAACTATTACCTGGCAGTGTTTTTTTCCAGACGTGCCAATTCTATTAGAAAAAGAAACAAAATGAATAGAGGAGATAGTATCATGATTTGCAGAGTGTGAAATACTGTGAAGCCATTAAAAGGACAGTAGGTTCTCCATATACTGACTCAAAGATGTCTACTCCATATTGGGGGAAAATACAGGATATGAACAGTAAGTAGGATATGATGTCATTTTTGTAAAAGCAGAGTATATGAGTGTATGTAGGGAGGTGAAAACAGAAAACACTCATGAATTGTATCTAGCAAATATTAACTCTTTTCCTTCGGAGTGATGGGCTAACAGGACACTCTCATTTCCTTCTCTGTGCCTTTTGGGAATTGCATGACTTTTTAATATTTAATAAATAATTTGCCCAAGGTCAAATGCAGTTTGACTTTAAATCCTATGCTTTTAACCACACCTCTATTACTCTTATTATTAGAAAAAAAGTCATTGTCATTTCCAAAACACAAACATAAGTTTTATGTATATAACACATATATATGAAAAATTTTAAATCATGACATAATAGGATATCTAGCACATGGTCAATAAATTATATTTATTAACCTCCCTAAACCCTCCTTACCTTAAATATGAGCAGGGACTATGCTTATTCAGCTTTGTATCCTCTAGCAATAAGCAGGTGTCCTTCACAGAGTATTAATATTAAACAGACATATTTTATACATGTAAATATAATAAACACTAGGAATTTGGATTACACTGTACAACAAGCAGCGGAGCCTCCTGAGAAACACCCGTGACCTTCCTCTATGATGAGCAGCCATGCTGGCCTGCGGCCTCTACGTGGACCAAGTTACAGCCACTGGCAGGGGTCCAAGGAGTCATGGATTCAGGGCCCAGTGTTGAGTGGGAGAAGCCCATTGAGAGATTACTTTCAGATGCAGAAAGATATGCATTTCCTCTTCACAGAAATCTGGCCCCTGCAAAAGCCTGAACAAAGACCTCATCTTTCTACTCACTGCCATCCGTCGTGGAGGTTGTGGGGAGGATGAGGCTATGGTGAGCCTGTTGGGTAGGTGAATGCTACTTATAAGACTCAGTGGGTACCACCAGACCTGAAGGCCCTAGCTAAGTTGTCTGGAAAATACTGCTGTTCAGTTTTCCTCAGCTAGAATACAGCAACTTGTGTTTTTTCCACGTTCTGGTTTCTGAACTCAGAGAACATGAAGAAAGGCTCATATTGACATGAGTACTGGCTGTGGAGGGAACTAGATGTCCCAACAAATGGGTCCTGTCATGTGGTGCTGGGATGGATGTTGCCAAATCTCCCTGCAGCTGCCCTTTCTGCCTTGGATGGGGGAGGCTCCATGAGAAGACCCACTGTAGACTGGAGCATGTCCACCAGGAGCGGCTTCTTAGAAGCCTGTGAGGGGCCAGCGCCACCTGAGTGGCTGTTCGGGGAATGGGCAAGTGGAGGGTGTCTTTGCAGTATGGTGGGCTTCCTAGAGCTTCTCCCCTCCTTTGTACTACACCCATTCCCCCCCCCCCCATCTCTGCTCAGGACTGTGTGGTCCTGCGCTGACTATGGGAAATGGATTAAACTCCTCTCTCAAATTAGCTCTCGGGGCTTCCCTGGTGGCACAGTGGTTGAGAGTCCGCCCGCCGATGCAGGGGACACGGCTTCGTGCCCCAGGCCGGGAAGATCCCACGTGCCACAGAGCGGCTGGGCCCGTGGGCCATGGCCTCTGAGCCTGCGCGTCCGGAGCCTGTGCTCCGCAACGGGAGAGGCCACAGCAGTGAGAGGCCCGCGTACCTCAAAAAAAAAAAAATTAGCTCTCAGGTACCCAACTCTCTCTTTACTTTTCCCTTTTATTGGATGTAGGTTTTGGGTTCTTCCCCTTAAATCTATTTATCTCATCTCTCACTCCCACCTTCTCATAGTTTCCATAATCTAGGTCTCCAGTGTTGTGAGGAAGAACTAAGTGATTGAGGACTCAAAACTCCTTCATTAGGTGGGGAAGACTGAGAATAACTCAGTGTGTCTCCCCCAGGCCATGGGTATTTTCACATTTGCACTGAGCTCTGGCTTAACTTGAGGAACTAATTTGTAAGGAAGGAATTACAGGCAGGCTGCTGGGGTAGATGGATAAATGGGCAGTTTTCATTAGCATTTTTCTAATCAATGAGATAAGTGACCACAATGTACAATCTACCATATGGAGGACACATACAAATCATATTTGTGCCTTCAAGGAAATAGCAACGCACGACACAGGGACATAGATCATAAACATATATATTAAAAGTAGAGTCACACAAGGATTTTAAAAAAATGATAAAATATCATAAGGTGTGGCATAAGATGTGCTTAGCCAATCAGGGAATAAGATGAACTGGAAACAGTACTCTTTGAGCATCTGTTGTGTGCCAGACACTATACCAAACACTCATATATTTGTTCTACCTACTCCTTCCCAAACTCTTTAAGCTAGGTTTTATTATTTTTATTATGAATTCGAGAAAACTGAGATTCAGAGATGTGAAGTAAATTGTGTTGAAAGTCACCCTGACTGCAAGCTTCTGTGAGATCACGAGTTCTCAGCAGGGGTCAGCGATGAGGTTGGCTTGTCCATCTTTTAGAAACACAAGACTAGAGAAAGGAAGCATGTTCCTAGGCCCACCTTCATCGGAAATACCTGAAGATTTTGCTGAATGAACAGATTTCTGGGCCTCACCAGAGAGCCATTAAATCAGAATTTCTGGGAGTGAGATACAAAATCTGAATTCTTGAGAAATGTAAAAAAATAGAAAAGAGGATGAAGAACAATATATCTTAACCTTGTTGTGATTATTGAGAATTGACAACTGAAAATATCTTTTTAACTGTGAGGTTTATTGAGGTATAATTTAACGCAGTAAAACTTACCCTTTCTGGATGAGCAGTTCTATTAATTTTGGCAAACACAGAATTATGTAACCACCAACATAGTGGAGAATATAGTTGATATCCATCACACCATTAAGTATGATGTTAACTATAGTTTTTTGTAGATACTCTTTTTTATTTATTTATTTTAACATCTTTATTGGAGTATAATTGCTTTGCAATGGTGTGTTAGTTTCTGCTTTATAACAAAGTGAATCAGTTATACATATACATATGTTCCCATATCTCTTCCCTCTTGCGTCTCCCTCCCTCCCACCCTCCCTATCCCAGCCCTCCAGGCGGTCACAAAGCACCAAGCTGATCTCCCTGTGCTATGCACTTGTTTCCCACTAGCTATCTACCTTACGTTTGGTAGTGAATATATGTCCATGCCTCTCTCTTGCTTTGTCACATCTTACCCTTCCCCCTCCCCATATCCTCAAGTCCCTTCTCTAGTAGGTCTGTGTCTTCATTCCTGTCTTACCCTTAGGTTCTTCATGACATTTTTTTTGTCTTAAATTCCATATATATGTGTTAGCATACGGTATTTGTCTTTCTCTTTCTGACTTACTTCACTCTGTATGACAGACTCTAGGTCTATCCACCTCATTACAAAGAGCTCAATTTCGTTTCTTTTTATGGCCGAGTAATATTCCATTGTATATATGTGCCACATCTTCTTTATCCATTCATCCAATGATGGATGCTTAGGTTGTTTCCATCTCCGGGCTATTGTAAATAGAGCTGCAATGAACATTTTGGTACATGACTCTTTTTGAATTATGGTTTTCTCAGGGTATTATGCCCAGTAGTGGGATTGCTGGGTCATATGGTAGTTCTATTTGTAGTTTTTTAAGGATCCTCCTACTGTTCTCCACACTGGCTGTATCAATTTACATTCCCCCCAACAGTGCAAGAGTGTTCCCTTTTCTCCACACCCTCTCCAGCATTTATTGTTTCTAGATTTTTTGATGATGGCCATTCTGACTGGTGCGAGATGATATCTCATTGTAGTTTTGATTTGCATTTCTCTAATGATTAATGAAGTTGAGCATTCTTTCATGTGTTTGTTGGCAGTCTGTATATCTTCTTGGGAAAAATGTCTATTTAGGTCTTCTGCCCATTTTTGGACTGGATTGTTTGTTTTTTTGATATTGAGCTGGATGAGCTGCTTGTAAATTTTGGAGATTAATCTTTTGTCAGTTGCTTCATTTGCAAATATTTTCTCCCATTCTGAGGGTTGTCTTTTGGTCTTGTTTATGGTTTCCTTTGCTGTGCAAAAGCTTTGAAGTTTCATTAGGTCCCATTTGTTTATTTTTGTTTTTATTTCCATTCCTCTAGGAGGTGGGTCAGAAAGGATCTTGCTGTGATTTATGTCATAGAGTGTCCTGCCTATGTTTTCCACTCAGAGTTTGAGAGTTTCCGGCCTTACATTTAGGTCTTTAATCCATTTTGAGCTTATTTTTGTGTATGGTGTTAGGGAGTGATCTAATCTCGTACTTTTACATGTAGCTGTCCAGTTTTCCCAGCACCACTTATTAAAGAGGCTGTCCTTTCTCCACTGTACATTCCTGCCTCCTTTATCAAAGATAAGGTGACCATATGTGCGTGGGTTTATCTCTGGGCTTTCTATCCTGTTCCATTGATCTATCTTTCTGTTTTTGTGCCAGTACCATACTGTCTTGATTACTCTAGCTTTGTAGTATAGTCTGAAGTCAGGGAGCCTAATTCCTCCAGCTCCGTTTTTCGTCCTCAAGATTGCTTTGGCTATTCAGAGTCTTTTGTGTTTCCATACAAATTGTGAAATTTTTTGTTCTAGTTCTATGAAAAATACCAGTGGTAGTTTGATAGGGATTGATTGAATCTGGTAGATTGCTTTGGGTAGTAGAGTCATTTTCACAATGTTGATTCTTCCAATCCAAGAACATGGTATATCTCTCCATCTATTTGTATCATCTTTAATTTCTTTCATCAGTGTCTTATAATTTTCTGCATACAGGTCTTTTGTCTCCTTAGGTAGGTTTATTCCTAGATATTTTATTCTTTTTGTTGCAGTGGTAAATGGGAGTGTTTTCTTGATTTCACTTTCAGATTTTTCATCATTAGTGTATAGGAATGCCAGAGATTTCTGTGCATTAATTTTGTATCCTGCTACTTTACCAAATTCATTGATTAGCTCTAGTAGTTTTCTGGTAGCATCTTTAGGATTCTCTATGTATAGTATCATGTCATCTGCAAACAGTGACAGCTTTACTTCTTCTTTTCCGATTTGGATTCCTTTTATTTCCTTTTCTTCTCTGATTGCTGTGGCTAAAACTTCCAAAACTATGTTGAATAAGAGTGGTGAGAGTGGGCAACCTTGTCTTGTTCCTGACCTTAGTGGAAATGCTTTCAGTTTTTCGCCATTGAGGATGATGTTGGCTGTGGGCTTGTCATATACGGCCTTTATTATATTGAGGAAAGTTCCCTCTACACCTACTTTCTGCAGGGTTTTTATCATAAATGGGTGTTGAATTTTGTCAAAAGCTTTCTCTGCATCTATTGAGATGATCATATGGTTTTTCTCCTTCAATTTGTTAATATGGTTAATCACATTGATAGATTTGCGTATATTGAAGAATCCTTGCATTCCTGGAATAAACCCCACTTGATCATGGTGTATGATCCTTTTAATGTGCTGTTGGATTCTGTTTGCTAGTATTTTGTTGAGGATTTTTGCATCTATGTTCATCAGTGATATTGGCCTGTAGTTTTCTTTCTTTGTGACATCCTTGTCTGGTTTTGGTATCAAGGTGATGGTGGCCTCGTAGAATGAGTTTGGGAGTGTTCCTCCCTCTGCTATATTTTGGAAGAGTTTGAGAAGGATAGGTGTTAGCTCTTCTCTAAATGTTTGATAGAATTCGCCTGTGAAGCCATCTGGTCCTGGGCTTTTGTTTGTTGGAAGATTTTTAATCACAGTTTCAATTTCAGTGCTTGTGATTGGTCTGTTCATATTTTCTATTTCTTCCTGATTCAGTCTTGGCAGTTTGTGCATTTCTAAGAATTTGTCCATTTCTTCCAGATTGTCCATTTTATTGGCATAGAGTTGCTTGTAGTAATCCCTCATGATTTTTTTTATTTCTGCAGTGTCAGTTGTTACTTCTCCTTTTTCATTTCTAATTCTATTGATTTGAGTCTTCTCCCTTTTTTTCTTGATGAGTCTGGCTAATGGTTTATCAATTTTGTTTATCTTCTCAAAGAACCAGCTTTTAGTTTTATTGATCTTTGCTATTGTTTCCTTCATTTCTTTTTCATTTATTTCTGATCTGATTTTTATGATTTCTTTCCTTCTGCTAACTTTGGGGTTTTTTTGTTCTTCTTTTTCTAATTGCTTTAGGTGCAAGTTTAGGTTGTTTATTCGAGATGTTTTATGTTTCTTAAGGTAGGATTGTGTTGCTATAAACTTCCCTCTTAGAACTGCTTTTGCTTCATCCCATAGATTTTGGGTCATCATGTCTCCATTGTCATTTGTTTCTAGGTATTTTTTAATTTCCTCTTTGATTTCTTCAGTGATCACTTCGTTATTAAGTAGTGTATTGTTTAGCTTCCATGTGTTTGTATTTTTTACCGATCTTTTCCTGTAATTGATATCTAGTCTCATAGCACTGTGATTGGAAAAGATACTGGAAACAATTTCAATTTTCATAAATTTATCAAGCCTTGACTTGTGACCCAAGATATGATCTATCCTGGAGAATGTTCCATGAGCACTTGAGAAAAATGTGTATTTTGTTGTTTTTGGATGAAATGTCCTATAAATATTAATTAATTCCTCCTTGTTTAATGTATATAAAGCTTGTGTTTCCTTATTTATTTTCATTTTGGATGATCTGTCCATTGGTGAAAGTGGGGTGTTAAAGTCCCCTACTATGAATGTGTTACTGTTGATTTCCCCTTTTATGGCTGTTAGTATTTGCCTTATGTATTGAGGTGCTCCTATGTTGGGTGCATAAATAATTACAATTATTATATCTTCTTCATGGATCGATCCCTTGATCATTATGTTGTGTCCTTCTTTGTCTCTTCTAATAGTCTTTATTTTAAAGTCTATTTTGTCTGATATGAGAATTGCTACTCCAGCTTTCTTTTGGTTTCCATTTGCATGGAATATCTTTTTCCATCCCCTTACTTTCTGTCTGTATGTGTGTCTAGGTCTGAAGTGTGTCTCTTGTAGACAGCAAATACATGGGTCTTGTTTTTGTATCCATTCAGCCAATCTGTGTCTATTAGTGGGAGCATTTAGTCCATTTACATTTAAGGTAATTATCGATATGTATGTTCCTACTCCCATTTTCTTAATTGTTTTGGGTTCGTTATTGTAGGTCTTTTCCTTCTCTTCTGCTTCTTGCCTAGAGAAGTTCCTTTAGCAGTTGTTGTAAAGCTGGTTTGGTGGTGCTGAACTCTCTCAGCTTTTGCTTGTCTGTAAAGGTTTTAATTTCTCCATCAAATCTGAATGAGATCCTTGCTGGGTAGAGTAATCTTGGTTGCAGGTTTTTCTCCTTCATCACTTTCAATATGTCCTGCCACTCCCTTCTGGCTTGCAGAGTTTCTGCTGAAAGATCAGCTGTTAACCTTATGGGGATTCCCTTGTGTGTTATTTGTTGTTTTTCCCTTGCTGCTTTTAATATGTTTTCTTTGTATTTAATTTTTGACAGTTTGATTAATATGTGTCTTGGCATATTTCTCCTTGGATTTATCCTGTATGGGACTCTCTGTGCTTCCTGGACTTGATTAACTATTTCCTTTCCCATATTAGGGAAGTTTTCAACTATAATCTCTTCAAATATTTTCTCAGTCCCTTTCTTTTTCTCTTTTTCTTCTGGAACCCCTATAATTCGAACGTTGGTGTGTTTAGTGTTGTCCCAGAGGTCTCTGAGACTGTCCTCAGTTCTTTTCATTCTTTTTCCTTTATTCTGCTCTGCAGTAGTTATTTCCACTATTTTATCTTCCAGGTCACTTATCCGTTCTTCTGCCTCAGTTATTCTGCTATTGATCCCATCTAGAGTATTTTTACTTTCATTTATTGTGTTGTTCATCGTTGTTTGTTTCATCTTTAGTTCTTCTAGGTCCTTGTTAACTGCTTCTTGCATTTTGTCCATTCTATTTCCAAGATTTTGGATCATCTTTACTATCATTATTCTGAACTCTTTTTCAGGTAGACTGCCTATTTCCTCTTCATTTGTTAGGTCTGGTGGGTTTTTATCTTGCTCCTTCATCTGCTGTGTGTTTTTCTGTCTTCTCATTTTGCTTATCTTACTTGGGGTCTCCTTTTTGCAGGCTGCAGGTTCGTAGTTCCCGTTGTTTTTGCTGTCTGTCCCCAGTGGCTAAGGTTGGTTCAGTGGGTTTTGTCGGCTACCTGGTGGAGGGGACTAGTGCCTGTGTTCTGGTAGATGAGGCTGGATCTTGTCTTTCTGTTGGGCAGGTCCACGTCTGGTGGTGTGTTTTGGGGTGTCTGTGGACTTATTATGATTTTTATAAAGCAGGCAGCCTCTCTGCTAATGGGTGGGGTTGTGTTCCTGTTTTGCTAGTTGTTTGGCATAGGGTGTCCATCACTGTAGCTTGCTGGTCATCGAGTGAAGCTGGGTACTGGTGTTGAGATGGAGATCTCTGGGAGATTTTCACCGTTTGATATTATGTGGAGCTGGGAGGTCTCTTGTGGACCCGTGTCCTGAAGTTGGCTCTCCCACCTCAGAGGCACAGCCCTGACTCCTGGCTGTAGCACCAAGAGCCTTTCATCCACACGGCTCAGAATAAAAGGGAGAAAAAGTAGAAAGAAAGAATTAGTAGAAGTAGAAAGAAAGAAAGAAATAAGGAAAGGAGGGAGGGAGGAAGGAAGGAAGAACAGAAAAGATAAAGTAAAATAAAATAAAGTAAGATAAAATATAATAAAGTTATTAAAATAAAAAAAGTTATTAAGGAAACAAAAGAAAAAAATAAAAGAACGGATGGATAGAACCCTGGGACAAATGGTGGAAGCAAAGCTGTGCAGCATAAATCTTGCTCTCAAAGTCCACCTCCTCAATTTGGGATGATTCGTTGTCTATTCATGTATTCCACAGACATCAAGTTGATTGTGGAGATTTAATCCGCTGCTTCTGAGGCTGCTGGGAGAGATTTCCCTTTCACTGCTTTGTTCTCACAGCTCTCAGGGGCTCAGCTTTGGATTTGGCTCCACCTCTGCGTGTAGGTTGCCGGAGGGCGTCTGTTCTTTGCTCGGACAGGACGGGGTTAAAGGAGTCACTGACTCGGGGGCTCTGGCTCACTCAGGCCTGGGGGAGGGAGGGGCACGGAGTGCGGGGCGAGCCTGCGGCGGCAGAGGCTGGCGTGACGTTGCACCAGACTGAGGCGCGCTGTGCGTTCTCCCAGGGAAGTTGTCCCTGGATCCCGGGACCCTGACAGTGGTGGGCTGGACAGGCTCCCCGTAAGGGGGGTGTGGATAGTGACCTGTGCTCGCACACAGGCTTCTTGGTGGCGGCAGCAGTAGCCTTAGCGTCCCATGCCCGTCTCTGGGTTCCGTGCTTTTAGCCGCGGCTCGCGCCCGTCTCTGGAGCTCCTTTAAGCAGCGCTCTTAATCCCCTCTCCTCGCGCACCAGGAAACAAAGAGGGAAGAAAAAGTCTCTTGCCTCTTCGGCAGGTCCAGACTTTTCACCGGACTCCCTCCCGGCTACCCGTGGCGCACTAAAACCCTGCAGGCTGTGTTCACGCCGCCAACCCCAGTCCTCTCCCGGTGCTCCGACCGAAGCACGAGCCTCAACTCCCAGCCCCGCCCACCCCGGTGGGTGAGCAGACAAGCCTCTCGGGCCGGTGAGTACCGGTCAGCACTGATCCTCCATGCAGGAATCTCCCCGCTTTGCCCTCTGCATCCCTGTTGCTGTGCTCTCCTCCGCCACCCGCAGTCTCCACCCACGAAGGAGCTTCCTAGTGTGCAGAAACCTTTCCTCATTTACAGCTCCCTCCCACTGGTGCAGGTCCCATCCCTATTCTTTTGTCTCTGTTCTTTCTTTTTTTCTTTTGCCCTGGGGGGGGGGTTTCTTGCCTTTTGGGAGGTCTGAGGTCTTCTGCCAGTGTTCAGTAGGTGTTCTGTAGGAGTTGTTCCACGTGTAGATGTATTTCTGGTGTATCTGTGGGGAGGAAGGTGATCTCCGCATCTTACTCTTCCACCATCTTCCCGGAAGCCAGTACTCTTTATTGAGTTGAAGAAGTTGTCTCTTATTCCTAGTTTTCCAAGTGTTATTATCCTTAATATATTTAAAATTTTGTCAAATATTTTTTCTGCATATATTGAGATGATCATTTTTTTTCTTTTTTACACTGTTAACATGTTGAAGTACATTGGTTTATGAATGTTGAACCAACCTTGCATTCTCAGGATAAAGCTTACTTACCATGATGTGTTATTATTTTCATAAAGTGCTACGTTTGATTTACTAATATTTAAGAATTTTTCATCCACGTTCACAGGACTGTTGATTTGTAATTTTATTTTTTTGTAGTGTTCTGTCAGAGTTATGATAAATGCTAATGATAAAGTGATAACATTTTGTGATAATTGCTTTTTTTTCCCAGTAAAGCCAAACGTATTAAGTATTTATCAGTAGGCCTCTTTGTACTCTGGCTTCTGGCAAATTTTGGCCAACAGGATGCCTTGGCAGAGACAGGAAGGAAAGAGGAGAATGGGCTGGTGCATTTATTTTTATCTGCTTTCCTCCCTGACAGACGTTGGCATCTTTCTACCTAAGACCACAGCTCTTGCCAGGAAGTTGTCTCTATATAGCTCTCTCTCTGGATTCCAGAAGTTGTTCTCTCACCTTCCTTCTTTGGACTGGAGTAGAAAACAGTTCCCTTTTCTGGTTAGCCTTGGTATTGCACCTGTAGTCTTCCCTTAACCTGGTACACCTTTGTAAATTACTCCTTAAAAACCTCAGTAGCCCTCTTTGTGTGGTCTATTGATTTCTGCTGAGACCCTGGCTGATATATACTTCACCAGCTTTCAATCTTTATATCCTATTATTTGGACTTACAGATATCTTTTAGTTTCATTGAAAATTAAGTTTCTGTTTCTTGATTGGTTTGGGGGATTTTTTTAAGAAGAGAAGGGGGTAGAAAGTACTTCGCTTGAAGAGAAGCTTTTGAGACCATATATTAAGTGAGTTACTCTTCCACCCTGGAGTGTAACAAGTATTGTCCATGTTTGGTTTAAAGATGGCAGAGTCACATAATCCATGACCCCTCTCTTTCCCACATGCCAACAAGAATGAATCATTGCCTCTTCAGCGTTCCCAGATTACCTTGAACATGACGGTATTGCAAGTGCTCCATATGTCTTGAAGGCAAGAGGCACGTCTCCTTTGCCTTTGTGTCCCCAGAGAATAGCATAGAGATGAGAAGTAGAGCTAGTTCTCTGGTTACAAAGGCCCACTCTCGAAGGGTGACTAACGATCCAAGGAGACTAAGATAGCAAATGCTGTGCCTCTGTGTGTGGGACTGTGTACGTGTACACGTGTGTGTGCATCCAGTCTCTAAGCTTTTGGCACGTGCCTTGCAGACTTTGTACCAAAGTCACACAGAACTGAGGCCTTGAAACTTTTCTGAGGATGTGTGGACCCACAATGACTGGTGTTTGCTGAGTATATAATGCCTCCTCAATCCTCAAATGAGGAAACTGTAGAATGCAGAGGAACATCCCACAAGGGTATTTAGTGTGTAGCTATTTAAGACATATGATTATCATATTTTTCATTAATTAACATAAACATTAATAACAAAAAAATGATCATAGTATTTTTTAAATCTTCTCCATCTCTTTTCTTCACCCTATTTTCTCCCTTATTTCCACTTAGATCATTTCAAAGTTTTCAGGTCACTAAAATTAAAAATTTTTTTAAAATTTATTTACTTTGTTTTTATTTATTTTTGGCTGCGTTGGGTCTTCGTTGCTGTGTACCAGCTTTCTCTAGCTGCGGCAAGAGGGGGCTACTGTTTGTTACAGTGTGTGGGCCTCTCATTGCGGTGGCTTCTCTTGTTGTGGGCACAGGCTCCAGGTACGTGGGCTTCAGTAGTTGTAGCTTGCGGGCTCCAGAGCGCAGGCCCAGTAGTTGTGGCGAATGGGCTTAGTTGCTCTACAACATGTGGGATCCTCCAGGACCAGGACTCGAACCCACGTCCTCTGCACTGGCAGGTGGACTCCCAACTACTGCGCCACCAGGGAAGCCCTAAAACAAAAATTTTAATTACTTGTGTGTGTGTGTAAGCCTTGCTGTATGTTCGTAACTCTCTTCTCTTACTTTTGTTCTTTTTCTCTTGTTCCAAACGCTCATTGTACAGCTGCATCTTTTCTTTCAAATTTGAACCTTTTAATCTTCTGTGGGCCAGACAACTTGTTAACAAGCCAGTTAGCACAGTGTACTACACAAAAGTCAGTAAGCCTTGGAGACAGAAGGATTAGATGTATGACACAAAATGGTCTCTGTTCTAGTTAGATACTCCTCAAATTTTCACATGTATCAGAATTCTCCTGAGAATCTTATAAAATGCAGATTCTGATTTAGTTGGCTTCTGGTAGACCTGTTATTCCTCATTTCTAACAAGCACTCAGTGACCCTAATGTTGCTAATTTACAGATCACACTTTAAGTACAAAGTTAGACTCTTGGTGATCAGCACAAATTTAGTCATTAGTTATAGGGGACATTATTGTTAAGTTTTAATATATATATTTAAATGCTATTGGTTCATGGTCCCATTTGAAAAGTGTTGGCTTCCTGACAGATGAATCAATTAGAAGGATCTAAGCAAAATATGACTCAGCTGCCATTTAAAAAGCAGAACTCTGTGAATGAGGTAAACATATGTGAGGAATAAATGTTGGGCCAAGGGAGAATCCTTTCAACAAGAAAAAGAGACACAGCTTGCCATCAGTCTACTTCAGGTGGGTTAAAACAACTTTAGGAGAACATGAAGATTGTGATAATTCTCTCTGGTTTCTCCTCAAAACCTCAAGTGCTTTAGGATATAATCTTGGTGTCATTTATCTTCTAGAGAGTGTAGGGAGAAAACTTTGTAGTTGTCTTCTGAGATTTTGCTTAGCGGTTTGGAATGTTGAGAATTGTCCAGCACGCTTTGCAACCATTGACCAATCTGCAAGAGGAAAGCTTTTCTTTTCACTTATCCTTTCTCAGGCTCCTCTGTGTCTTAGGATTATTCTGGTTCCCTTCTTCAAAGGTACTTTATGGGAAGTTGATTTAGACAAGGGGTGAAAATTCGGTATTATTTTTGCCAATTCAGATTGATTGTCAGTGGCCGAGGGATTACTGTGTTAAAAAGGATTCTAAAAGGCTTTTGTTAAGATTCATAAATGTGGTCTGCTAAGAGGGTAGGAGTGAGGCATGTGTGTCAGATATTTGCCATTTCTAACCCACCCTTAGAAGGCAGAAGACTCCTTGAAAGGCTAGTGGGACATTGGTTCATTGGCCTTAAGCCCTATAACCACTAGAATCAGCCCTGCATGCTGTTTCCCCCATTCCTTGTTTTCAGCGCCATTGCCCCTGCATTTGAGGATAATGTGCAAGTTTTGGCATGATGAGTTATTTTTAATTACCCAGTCGGATATGATTTTGTTGGATGTCTTCTCATTTTTATTGTCTATCCTATGCGATGAGCATTTCTAAAAAGGCAATAGTTTCCTAAGTAAGAGAGCAGCAAGATTTGTTAGTTGGTCTCTCTGGCTTTTTTTTTTTTTTAAAGATTATCACGATGTTATGGACTAAGTTATGTCCCCCCCCATCCCCACCCCCAACTTCCTATGTTGGAGCCCTAACCACCCAGGTGACTGTGTTTGGAGATGGGCCCTTTAAGGAGAGAGTCAAGGTCGAATGAGGACTGGTATTTTTTTTTTTTTTTAAAGAAGATGTTGGGGGTAGGAGTTTATTTATTTATTTATTTTTGCTGTGTTGGATCTTCGTTTCTGTGCGTGGGCTTTCTCTAGTTGTGGCAAGCGGGGGCCACTCTTCATCACGGTTCACAGGCCTCTCACTGTCGTGGCCTCTCTTGTTGTGGAGCACAGGCTCCAGACGCGCAGGCTCAGTAGTTGTGGCTCATGGGCCTAGTTGCTCCGCGGCATGTGGGATCCTCCCAGACCAGGGCTCGAACCCGTGTCCCCTGCATTAGCAGGCAGATTCTCAACCACTGTGCCACCAGGGAAGCCCACTGGCTTTCTTTTTAAATAATCAGGCGGTCTGCTCTCTGAAGCTTGTCTTCCCAGCTGGGAAACTGTCACTTGTCACTCTTGAGTTGATCACTAGAGAACAGCTTGTCTTGCTGTACTCTGGACTGTGATGTGATCCTAAGTCCTCTGGTTTTGAGGCTCTGCTGACTGTAAGGAAGGTTTATGTGGTACCTCCAGCCTTTGAATAAAATCCCCTTTACAAGGCTGGAGCTAAGGTCTCTTATTACACTCAGCTGGGACCTTTTTTTTTGCAGGATTGATTTTTCATTAGCCTAAGAACAATGACAAGCCAGTGTTAACATGGGTCAACCCAGAAATGAGCTCTGGGTTTGCTGGCCTTCAGTATGTGGTTTTGTTTAGTGGGAATTGAACTGGTTTATTTGGATAGATCTGGGTCTGCGTTCTGCCACATCTCTTTCTAATTGGTGACCTTGAGAAAGTCATTGGCCTCTCTGAGCCTTCATTTTCTCACCTGCAAATTGGGGACAATAATAAGTACCTCCTTGAGGTGGTATGAATATCCTGTGTATTCAGGATCTAGCACAATGTTTTTCACATTCTTAATACAATAGATACTCATTCAATGTCCTTTTCTCTCCCCCCGCCTTGTGTTTGATGTAAGTTCTTATTGTGTTTTGTTTTGATTTGATTTTCTTTTGATCTTAATAATTCAAGTGTTCTGGGGTTTTGTTACCATGGGATTTTCTAGGTAAAAATCAAGTGTCAAGAGAGTTGAGAAGAGAATGAGGTATTAGTGATACGAGGGCTCAGGGACAAGTTGAATAGAGAGGTAGGCAGAGTCCAGACGTTTCCAGATTTAGTGAGTCTTTAAGGAATTGCCAGGTTATTAGACACAGGGCTTCATTTATTCAGAGGCAACTGAAGCATGGCAGGGGAAAAAGTACCATGGAAATGTTTAGAAATGTGTTTTCCAAACAAGGCTGGACTCAAGCCAAGCTGGGATCTAGGTGATATTTCATTCATTCAATGATTTATTCATCCACTGAATCACTCATGTCCCAGACATTTACTTAGCACTTTCGGTGTGCTAGGCACTACATCAATCCATGCCTCAAAGAGCTCATGGTAGAGTGGTGGAATGGTAATTATATAATACTTGATGCCTGTCTCTATTTAACTAAAGCAATGAAGATAAAGCTAATTTTATTAAATATCTTAAGACCAGCCCTCTCTTTTCAGTATTTGTGCCCCACCCCAATCCATCCTCCCTTCTTCTGGGGCATTAAAATAGGGTACCTGGAGAAAGATGGGATGTCCCACTTTCACTTGCAGCTTGCTGTTACTGAGTTCTTCCCATTGGAATTTGAGCAAAAATGATGGCTGTCCTGTGCTTAAAAAGAAATCCTTTGCTATGAATTTCCCCTCTTTCTTCCCCTCTGTCTGCAATGCCAGACAACCTTGGAAGGCTTTGTCGAGGATAACAGAACCTCCCTGCTTGCCTGCTTTCCGGGATGACTTGATGGAACAGAGCTGGCCACCTACCCTGGGCTGGCACAGGAGAAAGCAATGATCTTCCAAGTACTTTAAGCCCCTGAATTTGGGGATCTCTTCATTATATCCTCTGTTGTAACAAATTAAGTAGTCCTGAGTTTTTTGAGGTTCTAAAGTAACTCAAAATAATATGAATGTCATTGGTCTAACAGAAACTTAGAAGATTTTGTTGGCCACGTGAGATTCCTAAAGATACAGGGGTCTGACAAACTCTGGATCGAATCTCAGCTCTGGAACACTTCTGTATCTAAGATTTTATACAACCCCAAAGGAAAATAAATTCTCAAGTCTTCAGACACCAAAGAGTCAAGATCCAATCTTATTTCCAGGGCCTTCCCTCCTTTGCTAGTCTAAGATTTGCAAAAATCAATGAAGAAGCAAGTGAGCGAGTATCTGTATTTTACATATGAGTGGATCAGGTTTCTCTTGGTGGTAGTGGGGAGTGTTGGAGATATGATTTGGGGGCAACAATGGAAGCAACGGGAAAGCCCAGGTCTGACCATTCGAAATCATGCTTGAGAAGATAGTGCCAGAAAAAAAAGGAGGGGATATCTTCAAGGTCATCTTGTACACTTAATCCAAGCATCCCTGGACCTACCTAGAGGACAAGGACCTTATCTAGAGGGCAAGCAGCCTCATCCTAGCTCCATTCAGCTGAAACCTCCTCCTCTGTACCTTGTATCGTCAGAGTCAGCCTTTCTATGGTTCTCAAAGATCAATGGCCAGTATAATCTACACGAATGGGAGAAGACTCTCCCCTCTTACTCATGAGTAATGAATTCATTTACTCATTCATTAGTCATGTAGTTACTGAACACTTATTTTATGCCAGGGAGATTGTAGTTGTGTATTTTAGTGGGTATGTAGCTGAGAGGACTAGAATGTGCAAGAGGCACAATACA
>NW_006797481.1:9621369-9632620 GCF_000442215.2 Lipotes vexillifer | reverse complement strand
GCAAGGAAGTAAGTAAATGCAGCAGGAATCAACACGGGCACAGCACAAGGCAGGTGTCTCCTGTCACTCAGCTGCCTTTGTCTACTGTGGTAAAGGCGTGTGATTAATTACACGTAGAGACCGTATGTATGTCCCCTCACTGTCTAATTGCAATTAGTCGCAGGAGCACTGAACATATTGCTTTTCCTGAATGTCAGAGGACATTTCACTGGATTCCCCTTGGTTCTCTGAGAAGCCACAATTAACTTTACTAATTATTCTGTTCACCACATGTGGTTCACTTAATGTAGAACCAAACTAATGAATGTTAATCTTTTAAAAACTTTTTTTTTTCTAAAAGCCATCTTGGCTGCCATCCAATTAACACCAGCAGTGGTTCCTTAGACAAAACCACGAATATCATCCACGAATATCATCGAGTCCGTCCAAGGCTGGTGGGAGAGAGGAAGCCAACTTCAGTTTCAAGAATTTGTTCATTTCTTCTCCAGGGAGGGAGAGGCACTCTGCTCTGGTAAAAAGCCATGTGGTAGTTTCGGGTGGGTATGCTTTGAAAGATTTTCTAACTGGTCAAGCAAGCGTCTCTGCAACGACCCATCCATAGCACCAGGTAGTGGAGAGTTGGCAAACCAGAGATGTGTACCAAGGACTAGGCTAGGAATGCAGGACAACTTAAAAATGCACAAAATCCTGCTCTGACGCCAGCAATACACCTAGAGTTGAGCAGCGTTGCTTTCCTGTCCTTATGATCCAGGTAGCTCCTTCCTCCTTACGCTCCTGTGATTTTTCTCAAGATTTCTGTGAATCTGTGTGTGTGTGTGTGTGTGTGTGTGTGTGTGTGTGTGTGTGTGTGTATGTAAGGGAAGGCTTACTTGCTCATGGCTTTTCCTACATCCGTGTATCTTGCCTCTTCCCCACATTGTGTTGATTCAGGTGTGAAACTCAGCAGCTTCTTTGTTTTTCACACACGCATGCACTTTCCCAAAGCATTCATGAGAATTTGAGGACAAGATAGTAGGCAAATTTACATCACACCCCCACCCCCCAAACAAGCTCAAATGGAAAAGCTGGCATCACTGTTTGAAGACATCCTTTAGGCACCCCTCTCCATGGAGTTCTTCACCTCATCGAGTTCCAGCGGAGTCCACCTGGCGAGAAACAACGTATTTTGCTCTGTCTGCTGTACAGCATTTTCATCGTTCTCCTCTGGAACCTTGATGATTCTTCTGCCTGTCAACTACAAACTGGCATTTTCCATTGGCACTTGCCATCTACCTCTACAAGGATGAAATCATTTGCTGCTGCAGCTGCTGACTTTCAACACCCCCGAAAGGAGTTCAGGTGGAGAGCAGAAATGAGGCACTCTGTCCTCTGGGAAAGATTGGCAGAACAGGTCTTCAGATAGTTAGGTATTTTCAGGATCCAATTTTATGAGCCCAGTTCTATCTCCTCGTATCTAGAAAAGCACTAAAATCCTTCATGGTGACGTCTGCTCCTTGTGACTAGCAGTAACCTGCACGAGACTAGAAGAAACCTTCTATAAAAAATATGTGCTTGATCGCATGTATTCCCCCTTCACCAAAATCACATGTATACTGACCTTCCCCCTGCTTCTTTGGAGCAGTTTCTCAGAGCTATCTGGGATGCTGTCTCCTGGGCTGCAGTCCTCATTCTGCCCCAAATAAAACTTAACTCACAACTCTCACGTTTTGCACTTTTTTAAGTCGACATGCCTCAAGCATACCCATCAATGTTTTTTTTTTAACGATCAGGAGGAAGAGGGAGAGGTAAGAGAATTCCTGTTGAAACAGGAATTATTGTTCGAGCTGCTACGAGAGTACTTCTTTTTACGTCAGCATCACCGCAATGCGTTCTCCTAATTACTACTTAAAATACCTGGCACTCCTTAATACGCCACCTTTGTTGAGTGTTGCTGTAATCTTGTGAGCCAGGCAGGGCAGCCATGTCTCATCACCACATTTTGCAGGTTAGGAAACTGAGCCTCCAGGTGGTGAATGCCCAAATGGGCATAGCTTGTTTTTGATAAAATGTTCTTTCTGCCTTATCTGGCTCTAAGATGGCTGTTTTGTGGGGGTATAGGAGGGATCAGGAAGTGGTGAACCATTTAACCTGGGCCCTTCTCTCTCTCATTCGACTCCAAATTCCATCTTGCTTTGAGGCAATGCTCCGAGGTACATGGAGCAGAATGTGAGAATAGCCAACCTGCATTGGGTTATTTGCAATGTTTCTCGACCTTGACACTATGGAAATTTTATGCAAGATAATTCTTTGTTGTCGGTGAAGGGAGATGTAATATGATGTTTAGCAGCATCCCTGGCCTCTACCCACAAGACGCCAATAGAATCCCTGCTCCCAGTCCTGTGACAATCAAAAATTTCTCCAGATATCGCCAAGTGTCCCCTAGGGAGACAAAATCACCTGTGGTTGGGAAACCACTGAGTTATTGTCACACACCTATTTTCATGGCGGTTTCTTGTCTTCATGACCTGTACCATGGATAATCGATCACGTTGAGCATCTCAGAGAAGAGGTGCGAATCATGCCAGGCATATGGTAAAGGAAAAGGATTTGAACCTCGTGTTCCCTTTTCACTGGAAAGAGGACACGTGCCTTCGCTCTGCTGAAGACAAAGGAAGATAAATGTCACCCGTCTCCTCAGCAAGAGCTCTTCTGATGGGCCATTGCTGCTAATGGCTCCCACTTTTACTACAAACGGCCCAAGCAGTGCCAAGAACCACACGTCAGTCCATTTCAGGAAAAGACGGCATATTTGAACAGCTTGACACTGTGAAGGCATAAATTGTTGGGAGAGACAAATGTGAGCTGGAGAGATTTGTAGATGTGGCAGACGGTAACCCTGGTATTTCATGTATATTGTTTTGCTCAGGCAGGAGACCTCCTGTGATTTACATTCTGGAGCAGGGGGATGACGGACTGAGACAGACAGCTTGTCACCTCCGGAGAAGACGAGTGGGGATGTGATAGCAAGCTTGGAAGCTCTCATTTGTTCCAGAGCATCAGGGCTGCTGTCACGTGCCTGGCGGGAGGCCAAGCGGGAAGAGTGGGGACCTGTACCCAGTAGCTGAATGGAAGAATTGAAAAATAGGTGGCAAAATCCCTTCCATCCAAGGGCTCAGAAGTGATGTGCAAATAAGCAGGGGGAGGGTACCAGACAGACGCTGGGGTTGGGTTTGTCTAGCCCATCCTGCAAGTGGGAACCCGCCGTACTTTGTTGTGCGTAGGCAGAGTTGGGAGGGGCAGTTAGAGACTTCGGAAGGAACGGAGGGTGTTTGTCCAGACTAGGAAAAGCTTTGATCAGTACAGAAGTGTGGATTTAGTCTTTGCTCACCTGGTACAGCTGATGAGGAAGCAGGAAAAGGTCACGTTGTCTCCCGAGTCAGTATGTCCCTTTACTTTCATCTTTCCAGAGGCTCTTTGTTCAGAAGCTATTTTCTCCAAACTGCAGGAATGAGCTAAGACCCTTCTGCACTGAGTGGAACTCAGTCAGACTGGGCTAACTGCAGACTCAAGCAGAATCATGGTGGGTCCTGGGCCCAGGGGCCCTGGAAACCAGCCAGAAGCAGTAGGAAGAGATGTTTACTGGTCAATGTGTGGTCAGGATTGGACCAAGGAGCCATCAGGGTTGTCAGACCCTTAGTAAGAGATGTGGTCGGGGAAGTGGTGGCATTGACAGGGCAAGGTGGCTTCATTGGGTAGCATAATGTCAGCCTGGCCAAAGCTGGAGCCGTGTTTCCAGAATCGTCTTCACTGTGAGGTTTGGGGTCAGAGTGGGCCCAAGGGGACTTTGTGTGGATTTGGAAGGTGGCAGTGAAGCAGCAGCCATTCCTCCCAGAAGGTGATCATGGTCATCCATGGTGACAGATGGACACCCAGGTGCCCTGTGGGTCCTGGCTTGGCTTGTTCTCCACTCTGTGCCCAGCTGTCCTACAGAACAGTGGCCTCTGACGAGTAGCGGCCCAAGTCCGCCACAGGTGTGTGGCCTTGACCCACAAAGACAGCAGCTCCGCAGACTCTCCAGAAGCCCCCTTCCAGGTCCGCCTCTGTGGCCGGGTGGCCTGGCCTCTACACCCCCCATCAGCTCCAGCCTGTCCACCTGCACCACGTGGACCTCAAGTGGGCTGGTCAGTTACTATTTCTTTGATTTTCTGACTCCTTCCAAGCTTCACTTTACTGGCTTCTCCCACGTTTTCATCTCATTCCTTTCATAAAACTCTTATCTCTGTACTGCTTAGAGTGCATTGTTTTTCCCACTGGGCCGGATTGACACAGTGGGGAGCGGTCCTCTGAAGTCTGGTGGCCTTTTTGTGGGAGTCAAACAGCCGCCCATACACGGTTGTCCCTCAGTATCCCTGGGGGATTTGTTCCAGGAACCCCACAGATACCAAAATCCGCGGGTACTCAAGCCCCTTTTATATAAAATGGTGTCGTAGTTGCATATAATCTGCACATACACCCATAGACTTTGTCACCTCTGCATTACTTAAAATATCTAATCCTGTGTAAATGATATGTGGATAGTTGTCAATGCTATGTAAATAGTTGCCAGATTGCGGCAAGCTCAAGTTTTGCTTTTTGGAACTTCCTGGAATTTTATTTTTTGGACTGTTTTCAATCTGTGGTTGGTCGTATCTGTGGATACAGAACCTATGGACGAGGGGGTCTGAGGGAACTCCAAGGAGACCAGACTGCCTGAAAAGTGAGTATGGTGCAGACCAGGAAATATTTCTTAAGGAAAAATGATCCCAACGTTTATTCATTCATTCATTCATTTATTCATTCATTCTCTTCATCAACAGAAAGGAGAGGGCTGTGCCAGGGGACGTGCTAGAAGTACAGTGGTAACTGGTGACTAAAACAGAAATGGCTGTTTTCCTCAGTGTTTAGAGTTTAAAGCGGATGGCAGAAAATTAACAAATAATTAGCATGTGACTATAAATGATAGTTTATCACATGGCACCTATCACAAACAGCATGAGGCAATAGAACATAGTATAGCTGAAAGCGAGACCTATTTAAATAAGGGCGCCTGGGAAGACCCCTCTGAAGAGTTGAGGTTTAGGCCAAATCTTCTAACAGAAGATGGATGCATCCACAGGAAGAGTGTTTGTTGTCTGCTGAGGGAACAGTCTGAGTGAAGGCCCTGAGCTAGGACAGAGGCACATGACAGAGTCATGGGAGAACAGCGAGGACATTTTGTGTAATTGTGACCAGCTCTTTGACTGAAAAATACCAGCTTGAAGCCAGAACAGAGTGAGGCCTGAGACCCCCCCAGAACTCCGGCCAGCAGTTGGTGTGGACCCACAGGAAACCAGAACGTGGAGCTGAGCATCAGGGAGAAGAGAGAATGTTCGTGAAGGAGTCAGGACCGTGGTCCAGACCAGGGCTGCCACTGGTCCATACGGTACCTTTGTGTGAAGCAGAAAGAGAGGCCCCTTCCTCTGAGAGACAGAACCCGGGGCTGGGGTTCTTGGCTTGGCCAGCGGAGCCAAGGCTGGATTTCAGCTCCCACTTCGGCAGGGCCCAGCCTGCATCACCACATGCGACCCCTGATGGGGATAATGAGTTTGTGCTCAGCTGCCTGAGGCCAGAAGGATTTCTGAACCTCTTGCTAAAGCGGGATTTGATGAGTAAGTATCCCACATCTGACTCTATGGGAAGCAGCTAGCTGCCCGTGTACCTAAGCTAAGTGCTAAGTCAACTGGCACTTCTCATGATGCTATTGTTCATCTCAATGAATTTCTTTCATCATCTCAAAGGCTTTGGGGGCACTATAAGTCTGATGTGCAAAAATAAGGTAAGTCCCCTCTCCCTCCCCCTCCCCCCATCAAGAGCTTCATGCTAGGCCTCCAGGGGCACATACGCAGCTGGGATGATCTCTGTTTGGGGTGAACCTGTCAGTTTCTGTAGTGGGGAAAAGAGGTGAAAGGGGGGGACTAACGTTTATTGACCCTTACGACATACCTGGATGTTAGACATTTTTACCTACATTTGTGATTTAACTCACATAGCTATTCATGAAGCAGGTATTTCCAACCACATGCGACATGGGAAGGTCTATTAGCTAACTTGTCACCAACTCTGTAAGTAAGTGCATCGATGGGATTTGGTCCCAGTTCTGTCTTATCAGGACTCTGGGTGAAGAAAATAAGAGCAGATGCCTTTGGAGTTGCTGTAAGCGAAACAGTTTGGAAATAGACTCAGGTGGTGGTGGGCCTCTGATGTTGGCGAGATTCCTTTATCCACCTGTGCCAATGAGGTATCTGAATTTCTCTGGGGTGAGGAATCCTGGGAGGGGAAATGTGCCGATCAATATGCCATAACTGACGCTTGATTAGCCAGGAAGCCAGTACCTAAAAGGGAGGAATTTTCTCCCAAAGCAGCCTTCGTTTGCTCTCCCCTGATCATATCAGGCTTATTGTCAGTGTTTCTGATGTGCTCTTGGGACATTGGCGCCTGTCAGCGAGAAGAGCCACGTAAGGATCCGAGTGTCACCTGCGGAACAATCGCTGGGGCTGCACAATATAATCATTCCCAACTGATGTTGAACTTGGACCTTGAGCACATGACCTATGACTGAATTCAGTTTCTTGACCTTCTTTATGAGAAGCAAAAAAAGGAGGCCATGTGTCTGAGCAGAATTCTTGAGCTGGAAAGACTGCAGCACTGCCCAGATCACTGTCATCTAAGTTATCAAGAAGAGAAAAAACACCTGCTCTCTGTGTGCAGAGAAATAAGTCTGATTCTATAAACTATTTCATAGAACTACGTTTTTTTTTTTTTTTTTTTTTTGGGAGCCATGTATGGAATTTTTAATTTTCTAGTTGCCACACCAAAAAAGTAAAAAGAAATAGGTGGAATTAATTGTAATAGTATATCTTATTCATTCCAAACAACCAAAATACCATAATTTCAACATGTAGCAAATACCAAACTTTTTTTTTTTAATATCTTTATTGGAGTATAATTGCTTTATAATGGTGTGTTAGTGTCTTATGTATAACAAAGTGAATCAGCCATACATATACATATATCCCCATATATCTTCCCTCTTGTGTCTCCCTCCCTCCCACCCTCCCTATCCCACCCCTCTAGGTGGTCACAAAGCAGGAGCTGATCTCCCTGTGCTATGTGGCTGCTTCCCACTAGCTATCTATTTTACGTTTGGTAGTGTATATATGTCCATGCCACTTTCTCACTTCGTCCCAGCTTACCCTTCCCCCTCCCCGTGTCCTCAAGTCCATTCCCTAGTAGGTCTGCGTCTTTATTCCCATCCTGCCCCTAGGTTCTTCATGACCATTTTTTGTTTGTTTTTTGGGTTCCATCTATATGTGTTAGCATACGGTATTTGTTTTCCTCTTTCCGACTTACTTCGCTCTGTATGACAGACTCTAGGTCCATCCACCTCGCTACAGATAACTCAATTTTGTTTCTTTTTATGGCTGAGTAATATTCCATTGTGTATATGTGCCACATCTTCTTTAAGAACTACAGTTTTTCATAGAGTGGTAAGGGAAGACCTTACGAGCAAGTCAGAGTTGTACAGAGCCAGGAAGAAGGTGTATTAGACACAGGGTCTCTGTACGACGTGGTCAGCCCGCTCAAGGAGTATCTTAAGAAATTTTAATGAAAAGACAGTTTACAATGATGAGGATACAGTTAAAGGAACATAAGAGGGATGGTGAAGCCACCAAAGACTATGACCAGCAGGAAGTGATCACACCCCAAGTCTCGAAGGTGTTTTATGACAGTTGTAGCCATAGGAGAGGGTTTGCTCGGCATGAGCTCTGGCCTTGAATGTGGATCATAGCCCCTGCCAAACTGTGGCCAGCAAGGAGGGAGCTGAGGGAAGAAATACCCCAACTCTCTTTCTCCCCAGCTTCTAATTCTTGCCAGTGCTTTCCACTGGTCAACACAATCAGATACCAAAAAGCAAGGGAGCCTGGTTGACACTCTCCACAGAGGCCAGCCTCCTGAGCCTGAGCAATAGACATTGGAGAGTGGATGTGGAGGGACAGAGAACAGAGCATAACCAGCACAGGACTTGATCAAGCTGGCTCTATCCGAGAGGGAACACGTTCAGTTGTTCTAAGAACTGAGTGTACCTGGACACTTTGAGGAATGGCAAGAGGGTTGAGCGGCTGGAGGCGGATGAGTGGAGGAGGAATTAGTTTTGAAGATTCAGAAGATATTCTTGACTTTGACAGTGTCTCTAATGAAAACCGATATACAGCACAATGAATCCAACCATTGCTACCTGGAATGTTACAACTGATAGAGATTTTGACTTGTGGGAAGGGTGCAGCAACACAGTTTTACTGCATCACCCTTCATTTTTAAATTGTTGACTGCTGTGTGTGTATGGCAGGGTGGCGAGGCAGGGAGGCTTATAACTCTAGCTGGAATTACCTCCTTCTGTTCAGCCCCAGCTGATCAGGAAGACAGAGGGCCAGGAAGAGATAGTTGGGCCACATCAACTCACTGTATGGCTGTTTCCAAACAGGGGAGCTAAGACTCTCATGGAATAGAGAGTGGGAAGAAAATTGTAGGGAGGCCGGCCTTGAGACCTAAACTTCATTTTCTCCTGGTCTCTAACAGCTCTGCATCTATAGTATCTCTTGCCTGTTAGTTTCTAGTCCAGGCATGCCAGGAGCAGTCATTTCCATAAGAAGTAGTTGATTCCTTCCCCTTATCCTAATCAGGTATGTATTTCTTCTCTTTCCTAAGAAATACACAGAAACTTGGCAGATTTCCATGTCGGTGGCTGTTTAAACCTTTTTTCTCTTGTGTACACACCAATGTCTTCTGCACACCTGTGTTTCTTACCTCCTCACAGACAGTGAGCTTCTCAAGAAAGAGGCAATATTTGGAACTGACTAGAATCTACCCCCTGTTTTCAGTGCCAGGTTTAGAAGCCATTGGCTTCTTAACGGGAAGTGACCTGTTTTGGATGAATTTCTAGGAAGTCAGTATCAGTAGGCTGAACCGGGAGTGATTGGAAAATGATTTGTGGTAGAGATCAGCATTATGCTCCACTGTGGAGGATGAATAGGATTTTGATAGATAAAGGGGAGAGGAAGAGGTATTTGGGGCTGGTGTGATAGAATGAGCAAAGGCTTGGAATTGGGTAGGATTGTGATTTATTAGAAGAAAAGTGTATAGCTGGAGTACAGGCCATGTGCTAATGAGAAATAGAAGGGAAAGCTGGAGGCCAGTGTTGAGGACTTTCTGCCACTAAGTGGAGGACTTAGCATCAGGATGGGAGTTGGGGCTTGGCTAGGACCTAACTGGGGTGGGTCTGTGATGTCAGTATATAGCAAAGGGGCAACCCAAGGTGGTGTCCTGAGCAGAAGAAAAGCAGAGAACCACAGAGGTGGTGTGAACAAAGTAAGCCATCAAATGAGCTTCTCTAATATAGGCTCTGTCCATGGGGATGGTACAAAGAGGCCTCTGATCTTCGGGGGAAAGAAAAAAGCTGGTTCTGAAGCAAAGAAGAGAAGGGTAAGATAAAATGGGTAAGGTGGGGAAGTGGAGGGTAAGATCGAGGGAGTTCATTTGGAAGGACCCATGGGGGAGGGCAGAACCAGGAGGGATTTCTGAGGCTATGATGATGAACAATGGGATTCTTTTCCTGGGGGGCCTGGGAGGGCCTAAGGTGGTCACAGTTCCCTGCCCCCCACCGCACCCCGGACAAGCTCCCCTCAAGGGCTCCTGGCCCTTTGTCAACCCTGAACGCTAGGCTAAATGTTGTGGGCTTGATCTCAGTGATATGTACATGGTAGATGTATCCAAACATGGCATTCCTCCCTTGGGGAGTTTCTCTTCTTGCACCATTCCCAAGTTGAAGCTTTGTCTGCTAATTCCAGATGCAGGGATGAAAAAAGGAGGTATTTAGCCAGACGGTCGGTGGGGATCTGGAGGAAGAAGCATGCTGCTCACTATAGAGCAGAGTCTTTTTTTTTTTTTTTAATGTAGTATAATATAATGTGTATGTAAAGGTGGAGCTCAGGCAAAGAGGAGACATTGTGAAATTGGCAGATACTTGGGCCCATCCGCAGAATCACTGAATGTAACACCTATAGATTACAGAGCAAAATCTTAATAAAATTCCCTTTAGACTTTCCCATTAGTTCCCTATGTATCCGTCCTAGTTTCTGTCTCTAGCAACCACCTTATCTTCCCTCTTTTCCTTCCTCTTGCCAGACTCTATAAATCCCTTCTTAGCCCTAAGCGATCAGACCTTGCTTTCTGTGACCGTGACCCATCGAGCAAAACGTAAGTGAAAAAGGAGCGCCAGTTTCTGCCTCAAGTATGTTCCTTAGAGGACCTCGTTGTCCAAGTCTAAGCAGCTTATAAGGAGAGTCACTCCACAAAACAGGGCTCTTTACAGGGAGGAATTCTCTCCCTCAGTACTATCACACTGGCTCTCCTGGATGAGGCCACCAGAAGTTGAGCACAGAAGGGTATATGTCAGGATGAGTCTAGCAGCCCCAGCGTGGGATGGGAGGGTAAAGGGATGTCAGGAAAGGTCACGAGATGAAACAAAGGGAAGGTTGCTGCCACCATCCCAGGGGGCAGCGGGGAGGTAGGGTCTGGACAGAAAGACAGTAGCTGTTCATTGGGTGCCTGCCACAGCCCAGGGCCCTGAGACTACAGCAATGAATCAGATCATCCCATTGCCCCGCAGGAGCTCAGAGGAGAGGAGGACATATGCAACTATGGCTTGTCCTCGGGCCGGACAGTGTCCTTGTACCAAGTCTGTGCCTTTAAGAGTACGTGAAAGTGGATAGCTGAGTAGGGCCTTGAGGTTGGGGGTGGGTAGTCCTGTAGGAACGCTGCCAAAAAAGGAAGAAAACGGAAGAAAGAAAAATACGTAGCTTCTGGCTGCAGGATAAAACTGCACACCCTGTCTTCATTTCGGGAGGCAAAGTCCAAATATGACTTATGGCTTTAAGCAACATGTGGATTTCTGCCAAGCACCTCCCCCTTGTGATTTTTGTTTTTTAAATATTTCAAGAGCTGGGCTTCCCTGGTGGCGCAGTGGTTGAGAGTCCGCCTGCTGATGCAGGGGACACGGGTTCGTGCCCCGGTCCGGGAGGATCCCACATGCCGCGGAGCAGCTGGGCCCGTGAGCCATGGCCGCTGAGCCTGCGCGTCCGGAGCCTGTGCTCCGCAACGGGAGAGGCCACAGCAGTGAGAGGCCCACGTAACGCAA
>NW_006797481.1:9617193-9621172 GCF_000442215.2 Lipotes vexillifer | reverse complement strand
AAAAAAAAAAAAAAAAAAAAAAGAGCACATTGTCATCCCAGATTGTCATTTCCAAATTGGCAATGGGAGTGATTATGATAGTAAAGTATTTTGATCAGAGGCAATTTGCGAGGGCTTTAAAAATCCCCATGACTCTCTAGATCCTGCCTCCTCCTTGGCTTGTCCCAGTGCCAACCCACAAGGCAACTCAGCAGACCTTTTAATCATGACAGTCTTTGTGGTGGTTTGTTTCATTGCTTTTTAATGAACTTGTTCTTATAGTTAATACTGGTGAAGGGGGCTGGTCATATCAGCCCAGTTCTTTGGAGTAGAAAATGGGCATCTCTGAGGCTGGGGCCTCTGTGGCTCAGTCTCTAGGGAGTTTGGAGTAAATTTCCACATTGTAAAGCCCTGTTTATTGGGTTGAACATACATCTTTAGTGACACTGCTTAGGTAGTCACTACTTCTGATGTCTGCCACCCTCAGTGGTCACTGTATATCCGCAGCAAGTGAGCCTAAGTCACGCAGCTGTTTGAAGACATTTGTTGATGCCTGTCCTAATACCATAGACAGACTACAGCAGTTGACCTTTTACGAGGTTCCAGACAGAAGCAGGGGTGCCCGCAGAATTAACGTGGTGCTTCCTTCTCTCTTGTATTTTTCATGCTTCAGAGTCTAGGACCTATCACTCAGATGTCAGCCGAGGCCTCTTGCCCCTTCAGGATCCGCTGAAATTCCACAGCCTTGTGGGGCAACTGCAGCCTCCTGCTTTCTTGTGCTTCTCTCTGTCACCACCTATGGGCTATTCCTATTTCAGTTGCTAGAACGGAGAACTCAACTTCTCCAAAAAATCTGCTCTGATCTAAGGTTTTATCTGTCTATTCTTTATTGTATTTTTCGGTAGACTTTATGGATGCGCAGCAGGGAGGGGTTCTTCTCGTGAATCACCTGACGATCTATACTCTCCTAGGTTTTTCTCTCCTGTTATTTCTCCCTGTTTCTTCTCTAGTGCAAAAACCTCCCTGTTCTCCTGAATCAGAAGTGCCGCACTCATCGAGCTCCTTGAGATCTCAGCTTCAACTACAAGTAGTTTGCCAAGGAATTTTTTTTTGAATTTTCTTTTCTTTTTTTTTATTCAGCAGGTTCTTATTAGTTATCTATTTTATACATATTAGTGTATATATGTCAATCCCAATTTTGTTCTGGACAAATGTACACTGTCCCCCAAAGGAATCCCGGTAGTTTTGATTTCCTCAATTTTTCTACAGCTATTAGAGTAAAAGGATAGAGCATGCAGAGGAGGACTTATCAGAACTCTGATGGAGAGGAGTCAATGCTCATCTATTGATTAGTAAGCGTGACTCACGAGTTAGTCCAATTTGACTCCCATCCACATCCCTTCCTAGGACCCTGAAGCCAAAATAAACTTTTTCACTCTTCTGTTTCATCCCTGCCTGCCCCAGTACGTGCTGTTTATGTTCATCCTTCCTCCTCTTCTGGAAAATTCTTTCAGTTCCAAGGGCCTTATGATCTCTTAATCTGTGAAGTCTTCCCTGGTGCCCCTCACTGGAGTAGGTCGCATTCTTCTCCCTCGTCTCTTAACATGTGGTACAGACTCTACCATGGCCTTGACTTGACTGAATTTGTTTTTCTTGTTTGCTGTCTGCCTTCTCACATGACATAAGCTCCTCAGTATACATCCTTGTGTCCTTAGTTCCTAGACCAATATTGGGCAAACATAGAGGTTCAATAGATGTTTGTTGAATGAATTAGAGCTTGCATCATGTCTATAGTGGGACAGAAAGATGGAACCCATATGTTTTTGGATTAAGGGGTCAAATATCTTTGAGTTACTATATTCTCCCAATTTTTAAACAGTAGACTGAAAAAGTCATGCCATAGATTTATGCATTACACTTGGAAAAAATCTCTCTCTTGTTTCCCACTTCCCCAGATTGTTCTCTGCTTTGCAAGTAACTTTCTAGAAGTTCAGCTGCAGGAAAGGGTTGCCCCATGGGAAATTCCTGAAGGACTTGCTGAAAAGCTAGAGAGATAGAGACTGGTGGAAGGCACGAGGCCAATGAACTACGTGCTAAGTTGTCGGGAAGGGTTTAGCAGGAGCTGTCTTTATGAATAGATAAAGGAGGGAATTGCCTTTTCACCATTCTTAATAATATCTCAAGGTCTTTTTAGGAACATAACATAGCTATGATTCCTGCAGATGGCAATTATATGACATATTTGGTTCCGTTCTCTCCTGTCTTGGCCTATCTTCCATGGCAAACATCAGTAAATGATCATGAAACTCTTCTCGCCTGAGCCATTCAGAGACTTCAGGATCCTTCTCAAGACAGGATTTCAGACAATCATTGCCAGTTAATCTGATCTGATGCACAATTCATGTGCCTAGACTCTGCACTGGCCACAGACATGGATGACTCACCTCTCATCCTCTAGACTTCCAGGGCATTTTCTTATTCTCATCTCACATGCTGTCTCTGGCTAGGGGCTCTGCAGAACCTCTTGCTTAACTACCCTCAGTTATATAAGTCCTATGATGGGCCATGTGCAGTTTGAAAAAGAGTTCTTCCTTTCCTCATTCTCATGTGGGCATCTACCTTCTGGGAGTTAAAAAAGGGTGTAGAAATGAAACCTGGCTCTGTCTCTTCTATTTTATATCCTTCTATTTTATACCTTAACCTCACTGCAAACTTGTGAGGAAGGTATTATGATTGCATCTCACACATTCAGAAAAGAAAAGTTTCAAAGTTAACATAAGCAAGTGCCTGACACAGGGCGCATAATATTGGTGCTCTGTCTACATTAGGACAAAGACAGCTGGGAGGGGAGCTCATTGAAGCAGGTGCTGTCCTTACATGTAGGCAAAAAGAAAACAAACAAAAAGTCAAAACCAAGCTCTACCAATCTAAACCGAATTAAACCAAACCCAAACACACAACAGCAACAAAAACCCTGGCAGCCGAGTCTCTTTGCCGCAATATATTATCCAGTGACACCGAAGGGGACTTTTCTTGCTATTCCCCTCCTGTGCCCTCTGCCAAAGAACAGAAGACCTTCTGTTCTCTGTAGCTAATCATTAATCAGCACATACCTTCAAGTTTCATCTCTCTAATTCTCTGTCTCCCAATTATCCAAAGAAATAATTTGGCCAAGCAATGAAGGCAGGCACGTTTGCTGACAGAAGGATATTTCTGCCTCTGTGTAATAGAAATGAATATTCTGTGAAATATCAAGTAAGCAGTCATTGTGGCAATTTGTGACCTGGAGCCCCACGGATTCTCAGGTGTTTAATTATGTTGAGGGTTTCCAGTATCAGCCTCTAGTAGTTTTGTCTGAAAACACCTTCAACCACTTTATGGCATCTAAGTAGAGGGATTAGAGTACTGACAGTTCAAAGAGCTGATGGGAGCCTGCGATAATGAGCCAAGACTGGGTCCAGGACCCAGGGCTTGGTTTAAGTACTGAGGGTCACGTAGATTAAATTTCCATTAGCACCATGAGTGTTTGTTGTATGAGAGAGGATAGCTACTTTGGACAATGTGCCCCAGAGCAGCGCTTCAGCATCTGCAGAGGCCTGGGTTCCTCAACGATCATCCCCTGGAAGGAGGTAGCAGGCCATCCCTAACTGGCCTGAAGAGTTTACTGTGTGAGTGGGTACCTGAGGCACCTCTGAACAGTTCATTTGTCACCCTCCTTTCTGTGATTCTGAGGAATATTTTCTGCTTTATTAGTAAAATTAATGATGAAGGTGATGATTACTGCTCACCTTTACTGAACGTGTTCCACAGTGCATGGCATGTGGCAAGAATTTTAAGCACCATGACCTTTGCTCCATAAGGAGGTACAATTTTTATCCGTATGTTACAGATATTTGAGCTTGAGGTTCAGGTAAGATGATCACTTGCCCAGGGCCTTCCAGCTAGGAAGGTGTAGAGGTAGGGTTCAAACCCAGGTGTGTCTGACCCAAGCCATGTTCTA
>NW_006797481.1:9560231-9616945 GCF_000442215.2 Lipotes vexillifer | reverse complement strand
ACTCTTTCCTTTTTGACAGAAGGGGATTAATCATCCACGGACCATGTGAGGACACAGGGAGCAGTGTAGCTGGGCTCTGATGTGGCTGAGAACCAATGTATTAGCAATGGATGAAAAACAATCTAATTCGCTGTGTTGAGCTGGTGGGGAAAGTTTTGGGGTTTTAACACGTGTCTCGTGTCTTACTATTCTGTGACGTGCTTTGTGTCATTCAGACGGAGGGGGAAATGACGATCTGTTTTGATGCCTGATGTGGCTCTCTGTTTTACAACCACAATCCATTGAAAGTGGCAGAGATCTGAGAAATCATTCACTCAAGTGCTCACTTCCCATAGTTGAGAAAAATGTGGTACATGCCTTGTCCAAGGTCAGGCGGGTCAATGCAGGTAAGAGTTGTAGCCAGACCCAACCTGGTCTGTTTAGATCATTCCAATACTCTGTTTAAGATGTCAGGTACACTGCCCCTGTGAATCGAAGGCAACTCACAATATTATGGCTTTACTGTGGCAGCCTTGGGAAACTTTACTCAGAATTTAAGAAAATGAGAGGGATATAGGGAAGGCAACATGGTTAGTGGAAGGAAACTTGGAATGAGGTGCTTGCTCATTTTTAAATTTATTCTTTCATTATTTATTTAACTCACAAGTACTGTTTGGAAATACTGATTCTAGAACCAGTTCTAGTGCTAGTTGTGTCATTTATGTTGAGCCTCTGGTTCCTCACCCAATACATGAGAGTATTAAAATTCATCAAATAACTTAAATACGGAAAAAATTTGATCTCACTGGTGAGCATAGAAATGCAATTTTACCCACTGCTGATGCGCCATTTTTGTTTTTATCTGTTGAAACAGCAAAAACACATAGAAGATAATGCCTAATGCTAATGAGGATGTGATAGAAAAGACAGTCTCAAATATACATTGGTATAAATTTTCAGAAAGGAAGGTAATAGATTAGTAAGACCTACTGAAACTCCTTGACCCAGTGATTCCATTTCTGAGAATCAATTCTAAGTACATTCTAAGAAGGAATGTATGTACACAGTGATGTTTGATGATGTTTTTAATGTTACATGAAATGGGGAAACAACCTAACTGCTGAATCAAATGGATAATAGTTAAATAAATTACGGTCTATCCACCCTGTGAAATGTTAGGCGGCCAATAAAGAAAATGAGTATCATGAGGTTTCCATAGTAACACGGAAAATATTTGATGTAATGTTAATTGTAAAAAAGAAAATACTCATTATTACCATACAGATGAGGAAAGAGCTTCATAGAAAAAAATAATCAAGGGCTCCAAAGTATTGTGGTGGGGTGGATTTATGGGTTGTTTCTGTTTTTTTTCCTAATGTTTTTATTGGAGTATAATTGCTTTACAATGCTGTGTTAGTTTCTGCTTTATAACAAAGTGAATCAGTTATACATATACATATATCCCCATATCTCTTCCCTCTTGTGTCTCCCTCCCTCCAACCCTCCCTATCCCACCCTTCTAGCTGGTCACAAAGCACTGAGCTGATCTCCCTGTGCTATGCAACTGCTTCCCACTAGCTATCTATTTTACATTTGGGAGTGTATATATGTCCATATATAAACTACCACTCTCTCACTATGTCCCAGCTTACCCTTCCCCCTCCCTGTGTGCTCAAGTCCATTCTCTATTAGGTCTGCGTCTTTATTCATGTCTTGCCCCTAGGTTCTTCATGACCACTTTTTTTTTTAGATTCCATATATATGTGTTAGCATACGGTATTTGTTTTTCTCTTTCTGACTTACTTCACGCTATATGACAGACTCTAGGTCCAGCCACCTCACTACAAATAACTCAGTTTCATTCCTTTTTATGGCTGAGTAATATTCCATTGTATATATGTGCCACATCTTCTTTATCCATTCATCTGTTGATGGACACTTAGGTTGCTTCCGTGTCCTGGCTATTGTACATAGAGCTTTAATGAACATTGTGGTACATGACTCTTTTTGAATTATGGTTTTCTCAGGGTATATGCCCAGTGGTGGGATTGCTGGGTCGTATGGTAGTTCTACTTTTAGTTTTTTAAGGAATCTCCATACTGTTCTCCATAGTGGCTGTATCAATTTACATTCCCACCAACAGCGTGTGAGGGTTCTCTTTTCTCCACACCCTCTCCAGCATTTATTGTTTGTAGGTTTTTTGATGATGGCCATTCTGACCGGTGTGAGATGATATCACATTGTAGTTTTGATTTGCATTTCTCTAATGATTAATGATGTTGAGCATCCTTTCATGTGTTTGTTGGCAATCTGTATATCTTCTTTGGAGAAATGTCTATTTAGGTCTTCTGCCCATTTTTGGATTGGGTTGTTTGTTGTTTTGATATTGAGCTGCATGAGCTGCTTGTAAATTTTGGAGATTAATCCTTTGTCAGTTGCTTCATTTGCAAATATTTTCTCCCATTCTGAGGGTTGTCTTTTCTTCTTGTTTATGTTTTCCTTTGCTGTGCAAAAGCTTTGAAGTTTCATTAGGTCTCATTTGTTCATTTTTGTTTTTATTTCCATTTCTCTAGGAGGTGGGTCAAAAAGGATCTTGCTGTGATTTATGTCATAGCGTGTTCTGCCTATGTTTTCCTCTACGAGTTTGATAGTGTCTGGCCTTACATTTAGGCCTTTAATCCATTTTGAGTTTATTTTTGTGTATGGTGTTAGGGAGTGTTCTAATTTCATTCTTTTATATGTAGCTGTCCAGTTTTCCCAGCACCACTTATTGAAGAGGCTGTCTTTTCTCCATTGTATATTCTTGCCTCCTTTATCAAAGATAAGGTGACCATATGTGCGTGGGTTTGTCTCTGGCCTTTCTATCCTGTTCCATTGATCTACATTTCTGTTTTTGTGCCACCACCATACTGTCTTGATTACTGTAGCTTTGAAGTATAATCTGAAATCCGGGAGCCTGATTCCTCCAGCTCCATTTTTCTTTCTCAAGATTGCTTTGGCTATTCGGGGTCTTTTGTGTCCATACAGATTGTGACATTTTTTGTTCTAGTTCGGTGAAAAATGCCAGTGGTAGTTTGATAGGGATTGCATTGAATCTGTAGATTGCTTTCGGTAGTAGAGTCATTTTCACAATGTTGATTCTTCCACTCCAAGAACATGATACATCTCTCCGTCTATTTGTATCATCTTTCATTTCTTTCATCAGTGTCTTATAATTTTCTGCATACAGGTCTTTTGTCTCCTTAGGTAGGTTTATTCCTAGATATTTTATTCTTTTTGTCGCAGTGGTAAATGGGAGTGTTTTCTTAATTTCACTTTCAGATTTTTCATTATTAGTGTATAGGAATGCCAGAGATTTCTGTGCATTAATTTTGTATCCTGCTACTTTACCAAATTCATTGATTAGCTCTAGTAGTTTTCTGGTGGTATTTTTCGGATTCTCTATGTATAGTATCATGTCATCTGCAAACAGTGATAGCTTTACTTCTTTTCCGATTTGGATTCCTTTTATTTCTTTTTCTTCTCTGATTGCTGTGGGTAAAACTTCCAAAACTATTCTTTTCTAATTTCGATTCCTTTTATTTCTTTTTCTTCTCTGATTGCTGTGGCTAAAACTTCCAAAACTATGTTGAATAATAGTGGTGAGAGTGGGCAACCTTGTCTTGTTCCTGATCTTAGTGGAAATGGTTTCAGTTTTTCACCATTGAGGATGATGTTGGCTGTGGGTTTGTCATATATGGCCTTTATTATGTTGAGGTAAGTTCCCTCTATGCCTACTTTCTGGAGGATTTTTATCATCAGTGGGTATTGAATTTTGTTGAAAGCTTTCTCTGCATCTATTGAGATGATCATATGATTTTTCTCCTTCCATTTTTTAATATGGTGTATCACATTGATTTGCATATATTGAAGAATCCTTGCATTCCTGAGATAAACCCCACTTGATCATGGTGTATGATCCTTTTAATGTGCTGTTGGATTCTGTTTGCTGGTATTTTGTTGAGGATTTTTGCATGTATGTTCATCAGTGAAATTGGTCTGTAGTTTTCTTTCTTTGTGACGTCTTTGTCTAGTTTTGGTATCAGGGTGATTGTGGCCGCATAGAATGTATTTGGGAGTGTTCCTCCCTCTGCTATATTTTGGAGGAGTTTGAGAAAAATAGGTGTTAGCTCTTCTCTAAATGTTTGATAGAATTCACCTGTGAAGCCATCTGGTCCTGGGCTTTTGTTTGTTGGAAGATTTGTAATCACAGTTTCAATTTCAGGGCTTGTGATTGGTCTGTTCATATTTTCTATTTCTTCCTGGTTCAGTCTCGGTAGGTTGTGCATTTCTAAGAATTTGTCCATTTCTTCCAGGTTGTCCATTTTATTGGCATACAGTTGCTTGTAGTAGTCTCTCATGATCATTTGTATTTCTGCAGTGTCTGTTGTTACTTCCCTTTTTTCATTTCTAATTCTATTGATTTGAGTCTCCTCCCTTTTTTACTTGATGAGTCTGTTTAATGGTTTATGAATTTTGTTTATCTTCTCAAAGAACCAGTTTTTAGTTTTATTGATCTTTGCTATTGTTTCCTTCATTTCTTTTTCATTTTTTTCTGATCTGATCTTTATGATTTCTTTCCTTCTGCTAACTTTGGGTTTTTTTTTATTCTTCTTTCTCTAATTGCTTTAGGTGTAAGGTTAGGTTGTTTATTTGAGACGTTTCTTGTTTCTTAAGGTAGGCTTGTATCCTGTAAACTTCCCTCTTAGAACTGCTTTTGCTGCATCCCATAGGTTTTGTGTCGTTGTGTTTTCATTGTCATTTTTTTCTAGGAACGTTTTGATTTCCTCTTTGATTTCTTCAGTGATCTCTTGGTTATTAAGTAGTGTGTTGTATAGCCTCCATGTGTTTCTATTTCTTACAGATTTTTTCCTGTAATTGATATCTGGTCTCATAGCGTTGTGGTCGGGAGAGATACTTGATGTGATTTCAATTTTCTTAAATTTACCAAGGCTTGATTTGTGACCCAAGATATGATCTATCCTGGAGAATGTTCCATGAGCACTTGAGAAGAATGTGTATTCTGTTGTTTTTGGATGGAATGTTCTATAAATATCAATTAAGTCCATCTTGTTTAATGTATCATTTAAAGCTTGTGTTTCCTTATTTATTTTCATTTTGGATGATCTCTCCATTGGTGAAACTGGGGTGTTAAAGTCCCCTACTATGATTGTGTTACTGTCGATATCCCCTTTTATGGCTGTTAGTATTTGCCTTATGTATTGAGGTGCTTCTATGTTGGGTGCATAAATATTTACAATTGTTTTATCTTCTTCTTGGATTGATCCCTTGATTAATATGTTGTGTCCTTCTTTGTTTCTTGTAATAGTGTTTGTTTTAAAGTCTATTTTGTCTGATATGAGAATTGCTACTCCAGTTTTCTTTTGTTTTCCATTTGCATGGAATATCTTTTTCCATCCCCTCACTTTCAGTCTGTATGTGTCCCTGGGTCTGAAGTGGGTCTCTTGTAGACAGCGTATATATGGGTCTTGTTTTTCTATCCATTCAACCAGTCTCTGTCTTTTGGTTGGAGCATTTAATCCATTTACGTTTAAAGTAATTATTGATACGTATGTTCCTATTACCATTTTCTTAATTGTTTTGGCTTTACTATTGTAGGTCTTTTCCTTCTCTTGTGTTTCCTGTCTAGAGAAGTTCCTTTAGCATTTGTTGTAAATCTGGTTTGGTGCTGCTGAATTCTCTTAGCTTTTGCTTGTCTGTAAAGCTTTTAATTTCTCCGTCAAATCTGGATGAGATCCTTGCTGGGTAGAGTAATCTTGGTTGTAGGTTTTTCTCTTTCATCACTTTAAATATGTCCTGCCACTCCCTTCTGGCTTGCAGAGTTTCTGCTGAAAGATCAGCTGTTAACCTTATGGGAATTCCCTTGTATGTTATTTGTTGTTTTCCCCCTGCTGCTTTTAATATGTATTCTTTGTATTTAATTTTTGATAGTTTGATTAATATGTGTCTTGGTGTGTATCTCCTTGGATTTATCCTGTATGAGACCCTCTGTGCTTCCTGGACTTTATTAACTATTTCCTTACCCATATTAGGGACGTTTTCAACTATAATCTCTTCACTTTCTTCTTCTGGGACCCCTATAATTCGAATGTTGTTGGTGCATTTAATATTGTCCCAGAGGTCTCTGAAACTGTCCTCAATTCTTTTCATTCTTTTTTCTTTATTCTGCTCTGCGGTAGCTATTTCCACAATTTTATCTTCCAGGTCACTTATCTGTTCTTCTGCCTCAGTTATTCTGCTATTGATTCCTTCTAGAGAATTTTTAATTTCATTTATTGTGTTGTTCATCATTGTTTGTTTGCTCTTTAGTTCTTTTAAGTCCTTGTTAAACGTTTCTTGTATTTTCTCCATTCTATTTCCAAGATTATGGATCATCTTTACTATCATTATTCTGAATTCTTTTTCAGGTAGACTGCCTATTTCCTCTTCATTTGTTAGGTCTGGTGTGTTTTTACCTTGCTCCTTCATCTGCTGAGTGTTTCTCTGTCTTCTCATTTTGCTTAACTTACTGTGTTTCAGGTCTCCATTTCGTAGGCTGCAGGATCGTAGTTCCTGTTGTTTTGGGTGTCTGCCCCCAGTGGCTAAGGTTGGTTCAGTGGGTTTTGTAGGCCTCCTGGTGGAGGGGACTAGTGCCTGTGTTCTGGTGGATGAGGCTGGATGTTGTCTTTCTGGTGGGCAGGTCCACGTCTGGTGGTGTGTTTTGGGGTGTCTGTGGCCTTATTATGATTTTAGGCAGCCTCTCTGCTAATGGGTGGGGTTGTGTTCCTGTCTTGCTAGTTGTTTGGCATAGGGTGTCCAGCACTGTAGCTTGCTGGTCGTTGAGTGGAGCTGGGTCTTGGCGTTGAGATGGAGATCTCTGGGAGATTTTCGCTATTTGATACTACGTGGAGTTGGGAGGTCTCTGGTGGACAAACGTCCTGAACTTGGCTCTCCCACCTCAGAGGCACAGCCCTGATGCCTGGCTGGAGCACCAAGAGCCTGTCATTCACACGGCTCAGAATAAAAGGGAGAAAAAAAGAAAGAAAAAGATAAAATAAAATAAAATAAGATAAGATAAAATAAAAAAGTTTTTAAAATAAAAAATAATTATTAAAAAATTTTTTTAATTAATTAAAAACAAAGAAATAAAGAAAGAAGAGAACAACCAAACCAGAAAACAAATCTTCCAATGGTAACATGCCCTGAAAACTATACTAAAAAAAAAAAAACAAAAAACCCGGACAGACAGAATCTTAGGACAAATGGGAAAAGTAAAGCTATACAGACAAAATCACACACACAAGCATACGCATACACACAAAAAGAGAAAAGGCAGGGGGGAAATATTGTTGCTCCCAAATTCCACCTCCTCAACTGGGGATGATTCGTTGTCTATACAGGTATTCCACAGATTCAGGGTATATCAAGTTGATTGTGGAGATTTAATCCGTTGCTCCCGAGGCTGCAGGGAGAGATTTCCCTTTCTCTTCTTTGTTCACACAGCTCCCGGGTTTCAGCTTTGGATTTGGCCCCGCCTCTGCGTGTAGGTCGCCTGAGGGTGTCTGTTCTTGGCTCAGACAGGACAGGGTTAAAGGAGCAGCTGATTCAGAGGCTCTGGCTCACTCAGGCCGCGGGGAGGGAGGGGCACGGAGTGCGGGGCGAGCCTGCGGCGGCAGAGGCCGGCGTGACGTTGCACCAGCCTGAGGCGCGCCGTGCGTTCTCCCGGGGAAGTCAGGACCCTGGCAGTGGCGGGCTGCACAGGCTCCCCAGAATGGGGGTGTGGATAGTGACCTGTGCTCTCACACAGGCTTCTTGGTGGTGGCAGCAGTAGCCTTAGCGTCTCATGCCCGTCTCTGAGATCCGCGCTGCTAGCTGCGGCTCGTGCCCGTCTCTGGAGCTCCTTTAAGCGGCGCTCTTAATACCCTCTCCTCACGCACCAGGGAGCAAAGAGGGAAGAAAAAGTCTCTTGTCTTTTTGGCAGGTCCAGACTTTTCCCCGGACTCCCTCCTGGCCAGCCGTGGCGCACTAACCCCCTTCAGGCTGTGTTCACGCCTCCAGTCCTCTCCCTGGGATCCAACCGAAGCCCGAGCCTCAGCTCCCAGCCCCGCCCGCCCCGGCGGGTGAGCAGACAAGCCTCTCGGCTGGTGAGCGCCGGTCGGCACCGATCCTCTGTGCGGGAATCTCCCCGCTCTGCCCTCCGCGCCCCCGTTGCTGCGCTCTCCTCCGCGGCTCCGAAGCTCCCGCCTCCGCCTCCCGCAGTCTCCGCCCACGAAGGGGCTTCCTAGTGTGTGGAAACCTTTCCTCCTTCATAGCTCCCTCCCACTGGTGCAGGCCCCATCCCTATTCTTTGTCTCTGTTTTTTCTTTTTTCTTTTTCCCTACCTATGTAGGTGGGGAGTTTCTTGCCTTTTGGGAGGTCTGAGGTCTTCTGCCAGTGTTCAGTGGGTGTTCTATGGGAGCAGTTCCACGTGTAGATGTATTTCTGATGTATCTGTGGGGAGGAAGTTGATCTCCGCCTCTTACTCTTCTGCCATCTTGAAGCTTCCCTCTGTTAGTTCTTGGGTTGTTTCTTTTATTTCCTATTTTCTGAAGTTTTTGAAATATGTTTATGTTACCATCTTACATGGAGACAGAATAGTGTTAAGAATAGGCCATGGTGTTAGACAGAGTAGCTTTGAATCCCGTCGTTGCCACTTGCAAGCAGTGTGATTGCCTGAGTTTCTGTCTCTATAAAATGGGTGTGATAATTGGAACTATTTCATAAGGTGGATGTGGAGATTAGATAAAGTCATGGAGGGTAAGTGCTCATACAGTGCTTGATTGGTTGAAATCTGTTAGTGAATATTAGTTATTATTATTTTTATGAGGAGTTTTAATGTATTGTTAGACCACAATGACTACAAACAAAAAGAAAACAAGCATCCATTGAATTGAATGATCTCTAAGTGTTTTTCTTGCTCTAAGGTTTAACACTTCTTATTTGAAACACGTTTAAGTGCATTTTTCATGATAGAGATATATTTGTAGATTAATATGGGGCCCAAATGTTCTGCCAAAATTGGAGAATTTTGAAGATACAGTTTCCTTGGGAAATAAAATGAGATTATTTCTGTCTGTTTATAATCCGAACTGGTCCTTTCTTGGGATGTAGGGAACATGCAAAGTTTTATATTTAAGAGATTTGGGAGCTGGTTGGTTGGGAATTGGTCAGTCCCCTCACTTTCTTTTTCTAATAACTGCCTTTGGTTCTATATAAAAATAAAAAGATGGGATCATTATGTGTGCACTTAGGAGCAATGGAAGAATCTGTATGATGTTATATGTTTAGAGTTGTCCTGCATCTTGCATTTCCTGAAGTTTTGATGTGTGGAGGATTTGAATGGTTATTCTCTTGGTGCCAGAAAATTTATAATATCTCTTATGTATTTCTAGAAGCAGATGTATAAAAGTTTCCTGGGAGCAAAATGGTTCTTTCAAAATGACTTTTGGATGATACATGTGTAAGCGAATCAGACAGATATCGATTAAATGTCCTTCCAATACAAAACAAATGGACCAGATGTGTGAAGGGTTTTGCCAGATCCCAGCATTTGATATCCCCCAGTGACATTCAATTGCTGATTTTCAGCAAAGGCTTGAAAGGTGGAAATTTTGCTTGGAAATGCTTTAGTGGAATAAGGAGTGATGCAGAAAGACAAAGAGTCAGCTCTGAGGCAAAGAGAAGCTTCCAGCCCTTTTCTTCATATCCATGTAGATATTATGCAAAAAAGGAAAACAAAAAGGTGAACTTGGAAAAATTCTGTGTCGTATGTGCTTATTTCCCTCCATTCTGGTGAGATAGCACGAACGGGACCCAACCGCTTTAAGACCAAATGTGGAAACCAAGTCAGCTTTCATTAAGAGGAACTTCAGAGGGAACCCTGACCTTCTGTAAATGTAGTAATTCAAACAATGAATTTCACAGAGTTTTATACAACGGGAATCCTTCTCTGTCTGAAACGTTATATCATACTTTTCTGGTTTTACAGACCAATGGGTCTCCCCTTGAACAGATGCTTCAATTCATCTGAGAGTGACACTTTTTCAAAGTCTCTTGCTTACTGTAGCAAGTTGAAGAATTACCAAACAGTGGTGGCAACTCTCTTGTATTCTATCTCTGGGAATACTCTTATCAGTTGTGTGATAGTTTTGAGCATCTCATCCAGGCACTCGTGGGCCATGGTGACCAATTCCCAGGCTTGATAAGGAAAAGTTGAAGAGAGACCAAGGCGTGTGGTTCCTGAAGGTAGTGGTGGAGATGAGGGGGCATGCCACCTGAAGATTGGTCTTGAATGGAGATAGGATGGCACTTGATTCTGGAATGAGTATTTCTGAGTGCCTTTGAAGCTTGGGTAATTTGGGTGGGGGAAACGTTGCAAATGTGGGGCTCTACATCACCTGCTTTCATGTATATTTAGTATCGCCTTTAAGTTGTATCAATTTCTAGCCACATTGTTGAAGCCGATCTTGGCCAACATCACTCAGCTTGGTAGCAGAGGTCTAAGAACTTGAGGAGTGACTCCTGAGATTCTGCTCTAATCTGCTTTAGCTTGACCAAGGAATGCCATTTATGCCATGGTGAGACTTAGAGGTTTGGGAACTCAGATATACAAGATAAGGTTTTTTATTTCTTTCATTGCTGGACAGAGGCCATGTCAAAGTCCACTGGAGACAAAACCAGCTCTTCCACTGTCCCTGACAGAGTTATCAACCTGTTCCTCAGGACTTCTATCACTCAACAGCATTTGGAGAATATAACATTGTTAATTCTGATGGACTCCTCTTAAAACATCTTGGGTCAGGTGCCTTTGGTATCAAGTTGAGCAATGGAGCCTTGATTCCTGGCTCCACTATTGCAGCAAACATTCTTGACACCTATTAATTTGGAGGATATAAAAATCTTGTTATCGTGAATTTGCTGCTAAGTAATTGACAGCTGCTATCCTATCCTTTCCAGTCCCTGGTAAACATATTCACTGGTTGACCCAATCTGAGCATGATTAGGAAGTACACAGCTTTTCCTTCAATGTTTCCGACCAGGAAAATTATCCTCATATCAAATTAGTCTACTGCTCTCTGACGAAATAGAGTAAAACCCACTGCCTTGGTAGGGATTAGTGGATCTGAGCAGTGGCTGCTCAAACCACCATGCTGTGCTGAATTCTTCCCAGCCTGTTCTCACCAGATTACATGGTCACAGCAGAAGGTGAGCAAACATTGGAAGAGGAAGCACAGTGCATATAGGAGACTCCTCTCATTCCAAAGACACAACTTTTCTGAGCCAGGTTAATGCCTTTTTTTATTGTCTCTCTTGGCAGAGCCTGAGCTATACTCTGATGAGGAACCTGAAAGCTAGAACAAGAACCAAGGAAACCCTTCATCTCCATGGTTATTTTTCAGGGGAGCTTTAATCTGTCCACAATAGGATGATAGGATGGTGCTGAGTTCTGATGCAGGAAGCAGATTGAAGTCAGGACCTGCAGGAAAAGCAAAGGCTGGGGGATGAGCTGATGTTACCCAGGAACAAATTTTCAAAAGGAAGACTCCTTCAGTATTTTGTCCTTGTCTTCATTTTAATGATGAGGAAACTGACCAGGGAAAGCTGATTTAGAGCTTTTCTCCTCCATATAACAAAACAGGACATGGATTGGTGGGTGCAGGGTGGGGATATTGTAGCAATGCTACTTACCAAACCTCTGTATTCAATCTTATCTCCTATTTCATCCCCCCTTCCCGTCACTGATCTGTTTTCCATTTTGTAAATGGAATAGCAACCAGTCCAATAGGGCAGAGTGATATGAGAGGCCTCATATGACACATAAATAACTGACCAGACATGACATTTCAAAAACAGTGTAATCTTTTGGAAAGCTGGTTTCAAAGGTTAAAGCTAAAACACATTGTACATCAGGCCATCATAATATCTCGCAATTGAACACAATTCATGTGCAGTCTTCCCCAAGTATTCAATGACTGGAATGTCTGATTTTATCACACTCATAAAATACAGTGTAGTGCTTAAGATGTCCTGGAACCAGAGGGGCTGGTTTGGAGTCCCAGCTTCACCAACTTATTAGCTGTGTGGTCTGGGCTGAGTTATCTCACTTTGCTCTCTTGTAATATGAAAACACTCTTCACAACCACACGTGAAATAGTCACTGTTGATGAGTAAGATAGTGTGGGCAATCATTAGTGTTAAGTAGATAGTGTGCTTAGCACAGACACAATGTCAATTTATGGTAAACAAATAATTAGTAAATGCCTGCTGTATGCAAGATCTTGCATTAGGCATCAAACTTACCTCTCAGATTTATCAAAGTTTATCTTGAAAAAAAACAAGGCTTTTGGTGCCACTGTTGACAGGCCCAGCTAGTCAACCAGAAAACCAGATAAAAGCTCTCTAATATTTACAACAAATTCAAGCTAAATTCGTGAATGAAGAGTTTTCTGTGTGAGCAATTTCTCCAACATCTGCGAAAGTTTTGAGTTTATTGACTATTCCTTGATGTCCTTCCAAATGACTAATTTTGGTGTCAAAATTACTGTTTATTTCTGGTGGCGTGAAATTCCACACCTAACTCCCATCCAAAGGTACATCTGTCTCTGTCTTCTTTATGTCTGTCTGTTCTCTTCTTAGTGATGCTTGCATTAGGATGATGCTTTTTGTAAAATTGGACTCGTAATAGATGCTGGAGTGAGAGATGTGGTACAAAACAAAATTAGGCTCATTTTTGGTTGCATTTAAGTGCTAACTACTGCCCCAAATGGTAAATTACAAAAATGATCATTGGACACTGAGGAGTTGATGGATTTCTTACCTCAAATTGCTAGACAGTTACATGAGTGAGGGTGATTTTCCTAGTGTTAAAACTGTTCCCTGGGGATAATTTTAGGCACCTTGGGAAGCTGCATTAACTACTTTTGGCCACTAGACAGCCATTGCTAAGTGGGAACTTAAGTGTTCACATGACTATAAAGTGGTGCCCCAGTAAGAATAATTAGCAAAGATCTTTGTGGTGATAAAGATCTGGGAAGTTTTACTGGAAGAAATATCCTGACTATATAAGTCTCTTGAAAATGAACCTTTGCAAAAGATAAAACTTGCAGATATGTAATGGCTTGCTACTGCTGCTAGTTTTTATAAGACCCTGCTAGAAAATCAGGCTTTATGGATTTTAAAGACATTTTGTGAGTATTAACATCATGCTTATCTACAGTACTGTCAAATAGGGAGTGGAGGTTAGGATGTTGCTTTACAAGCAGAAAGCTGCAGGACTTCATGAGAGGAGCTGAAATTTTAGAATCAAGAAAACCTGAACATTAATTGGGCTTGGCTACTTCCTACTCATGTGGCCTTAAGCAGTTCATTTTCTCTCTTTGGGCTGCAATTCTGTTGTTTGTAAAACAATGGGATTGGATTAGATCAGGGATGGCACATTCTTGGCAAGTATGCTACCTTCATCTCAATCTGCACCCTTAACAGACATTGCTGATGGGTCAGAGCAAAATTTCAGGCTGAGCGTCAGAGGCCTCCGATCAATGTGACCTCTCTCCATAGGTCAACCACAATGTTGACCCACCACATAGGCATCTGTAATGGGATCAAGGGAAGGTTACGTGAGATGCTGAAATGACATGCCCAGGTAATTGTGGGTTGAATTCTTCCAGCTTCACAACTGAATTTCAATATGCATTATGCCACCAGAGGCAGAATGAGTAGTGGTCAAGAGGATGGATCCTATGTTCAAAGGATGATTGTGAGGTTTATCTAAGGTAAGGCGTGTAAAATATTTAACACAGTGACTTCAATATCCCTAAATGCTTAGTAAAAGCTAGCAATTAATATCCAACCCTTGTTTTCTGATGGGATAGTTAGGAGTTAATGAAGAAACTATTAGCTCAGATAATTGCAACCCCTTTCAAAGAGTTCTGGCACCTTGCTAATAACCTTGCATCCCAGAAGCCCCCTTCCAAAAGTTGCTCTCACAGCACTCTGAGCTTTCATTAGTGGCTACTGATTGACAGGAACCTTGGAAATTATTTTGTTTTATTTTTGGAAAGCAAACATTTGGTGTAGCCTTATTTGTATAACCCTATCCCGCAGATCCTGCATCTTAGTCACATTCAAGACTAGCATCTATAGATTTTTGTCCTACCGGAAAACATCAAATGGTAACAATGTAAAACTGGAAGGAAAGTGACTTGCATTTTGCGATATTGGATGGTCTTCTGCCTGAATGAGCCTCCATTGTAGGAGGATTGTACTAAGCATTGTACTAAGGAGTAGTTCTTCCTACTTTTTCTTTTAGCTTGAGCTGGGTACCAAGACTGGAACCCCCTTCCTTCTTGTGGTTCTAAAAATTCTTACCCTAATTTCTTTCCTGCCAGAAAGGGTGCACACTTATGTACCCGGTCAAATTATGTGTCAAATAGGGCTATTTGTGAGCTGTCACCATGGAATTCATTTAGTGGACATCCTGTGAATTTGATCATTTTCATTCCACTGGCAGAGACTTTATTTACTTCTTACATAGAGAGACAAAGACCCATTCATGAAGCCAGCTGATAACCCTGGGCCTCCCCGCTGCTCACAGCCAGCCAGACCCTAAGGAGTCTGGATGTTCCCCCAATAACCAGCACCAGCAGATCAGACATACATTTGACATTACAGAGATGCCATCAGCATACCTTTAGGGAGAGGTTAAACTCTTCCAGGACAAAGGGTTTATTACACTGGGGCTCCATTCATAGGTGAGGAAATGCAGGGGAACACAGGGAAGGCTGTGTGGTTGAATCCTGGAGCCCACCAAGAAAGAATCTTCTCCAGAGAAACTTGACTCTAAACTGCTGCTGCTTCAGTGGGGATCCCAGAGGAGTCCCCCAATTCTGACCGAAGTTATTTCCAATCAGAGATGTTTTTGCCCACTGACTCGGCCGTGGTTGCCCTACCCCTGTCCAAGCTCCTGCCTCTTGAGTTGCAGTCCTCTTTCATGAAGTACCACTAAGCTGACCCTGAATAAAAACATCCTATGTTTAGGGCAATGAGAGTGGCTACAGAGCAGCAGGCGTTTTTTGTTGTTTTTATTTTTAAATATTCTCGAATAAGAGATGTGCTGCGCTCACTGGAGGGTGGAGTATTTCCATGGAGACCTATTTGCCTGCTACCTCACATAATGAGAAGTAAAATTCCTGACATCTTAACCCCAGAATTCATGCACTTTTTATTCATTTACCAGATGGACTCTTTTTTCATAACTCTAAGTAGGTTTATTTTACCATGGATGTAGTTTACAGTCGACACCTTCTATGGCACATGCTTGATTTGGGAGTCAATTTTTTTTTGGTTTAGACATGTACATTGAGATTTCTACTGAAATCCTCATGTCTATCTTTCTACCAATTTGAATTTTTTATTTTCTAACCTTGAATTTACCAAATAGCTCTCTATTTATTCAACACATATTTATTGAGTAACTACTATGTGCAAGGCATTGTTGTAGGTGCTGAGGATATGGCAGAAAACTAAACAGAAAAAACAAGAGCAAAATCATGTTCCCTCTGTTATGGTGTTTTGCAGAAGGCAACAGAGACAAAGCAGACAGAGGAGGAGCTCTCTGCCCTCCCCTTATCTGCCTGAAAAGCAGGGCATAAATTCTCCTTGTGAAGGTCCTACCCACCCTTTCCTGTACCAGGAAGGGAAGAACAAGTTTATCACCTGAGATGAGATGGCATCAAGAAGAGTCTACATGCGGGAGTTCCCGGCAGTCCAGTGGTTAGGACTCGGTGCTTTCACTGCTGTGGCCAGGGTTCAATCCCTGATGGGGGAAATATGATCCTGCAAGCTGTGTAGTGCAGCCAAAAACAAAAAACAAAACAAAACAAAACAAAACAAAACAAAGAAGCATCTACATGAACAAATGTTACTAAATAACCCTTATCTACCATTAGTATCCCCCATATATTTACCTTCCCACCCCTAAAAGTCCAGAAACCCCTTTCCTTTGTCTTGTCACTTCTCTACAAATTTCTTGTCCTCTGTCAGAACGGTATAAAAGCCTCCAAGTCTAGTGGCTTCTTTGGAACTTTTTGATTCTTCCTATGAAGTTTCCTCCCCTCCCCATCCCCAATCTTGTTGCCACATAAAACATTTTACATCAGGCTTCCCTGGTGGTGCAGTGGTTGAGAGTCCGCCTGCCAATGCAGGGGACACAGGTTCGTGCCCCAGTCCGGGAAGATCCCATATGCCACGGAGCAGCTGGGCCCATGAGCCATGGCCACTGAGCCTGCGCGTCCGGAGCCTGTGCTCCACAACGGGAGAGGCCACAACAGTGAGAGGCCTGTGTACCGCAAAAAAAACCCAAAAAACAAAAAAACATTTTACATCAAATGTGTATGCTTTTCTCTTGTTAATCTGCTTTTTGTCAGAAAACATTTTCTCTCCTACATATTATACTTTTTAAAATTGCTGGATTCAGTTTGCTCATATTTTGTTTAGAATTTCTATGCCTGTGTTTGTGAGAAATATAATTTTCCTTTCTTATAATGTCTTTGACAGTTTCTGTTATCAGGGTTTTGCTGGCCTCAGGAAACAAGCTGGGAAGAGCTTTTCCCTCTCTTTTTAAAGTTTGTATTTGATTGTTATGATTTCTTTCTTAAATGTTTGGGTTTACATTCTTTATTACCACAAAACCCTGTGAATTTCCCTGTTGTAAGAGATACCTCTGTGTATCCTACTTCTAGCTCATCACTCGGGGTTTGCTTTCTAGTTGCTGCTGAGATGCTTAAATATACTTGCTTTGGGGCTGGTTGACAAGTGCTGCTCCTGACCCTGAAAACTGGAAAGTGTTTATGTTTCGGTAAACACCATTACGAGTGATGAAAGGATGATCGCAAATGTATTTTGTGTCTACTGTAAACTTATGATGACACAGCCTGAAATCAAAGTCTGGGAGACTTGGAGTCATTTATAAATACACATCATAGGAAAATGTCAATGGTATAAGCATTAAAAAAGATCTCTAAGCCAATACATTATTAGGCTGTGGTGGAAGTGGAATGGAAATATGATTTCAAGGAAATAAACCAATGATAACATTTCTATTAAAAAAGATTGCTCAGGTACTTTCTAAATAGATGATGCTGAGGCCCCAAATCACTATGGTATTTAATCCCATCAAATGGATTTTATTTTTATTTTTTTAAAGAACTTTATTTTATTTTTATTTATTTATTTATTTTTGGCTGCATTGGGTCTCCGTTGCTGTGCACGGGCTTTCTCTAGTTGTGGCGAGCAGGGGCTACTCTTCGTTGGGGTGCGCGGGCTTCTCGTTGCAGTGGCTTCTCTTGTTGCAGAGCACGGGCTCTAGGGGCACAGCCTTCAGTAGTTGTGGCACACGGGATCAGTAGTTGTGGCTCATGGGCTCTAGGGCGCAGGCTTAGTAGTTGTGGTGCACGGGTGTAGTTGTTCCGCGGCATATGGGATCTTCCCGGACCAGGGCTCAAACCCGTGTCTCCTGCATTGGCAGGTGGATTCTTATCCACTGCGCTACAGGGAAGTCCCATCAAATTGATTTTAAAAAGCAATCCAATGGTTTTATTTGAAAATATCAATACTTGCAACATGCTGGAAAATGTATTCTTTGTTACTATTCAAACATATAATGACAAATTTTAGAAGTCACCTTAAATGTGTGAAGTTTTTTGCTTACAGAACTTCTAATAGATTTTGGAAAGAGTTTTGAATAATAGCCTAAACAGAATTGGGATTCTGGGGAAGACGAATTGAGGAAAGAATTCTGAGTATGCCACCAAGAGTGTCCACCACATACATCTCCCAGAGAAGCACGTAGTAGATCACTCTGGAAGTTCTCATACTGTTTCTGCCCAGTGGGGCTCTTGATTCTGTCTGGCTTCAATGTATTCACCTAACTCCAAGTAGAATAGAATGTATGTACCAAAAAAGATCTTTCAAGGAAAATATCCTGATCCAATGTATATAAGAACATCTAATTCTGAGACAAGGGGAGCCTATAAACATCTCAAAATATAATATTGCTCTTCGATTAAAAAAAAAAAAGGAAAAATATGTGCATGTGTTTAAGATTATGTGTGTGAAAGCATAAACATATCTCAAAAGATAACATCTAACTGCTATTTTCTCTGGCTGTTATTCTTCTTTTCTCTTTTTAAATTAACATACTGTAAAATTAACTTTATTTTGGTGTAGAGTTTTATGAATGTTAACACATGGATGGAGTCATCTAACCTGATTGCTATCAAGATACAGAACAGTCCCATCATGCCTAAAACATTCCCTCCTGCTGCCCCTTTGTAGACATGCCCTTCCTCCAACCCTCACACCTGGCAACCACTCTCTGTTGTCTGTCCCTATAGTTTTGCTTTCTCTAAAATATCAGATAAGTAGATCGTGCAATATGTCACCCCTTGAGACTGGCTTCTTCCACTTAGCAAAGTGCCTTGAAAATTCACCTATATTGTTGTATTTATATTTTTTCTGAGTAATATACATTTTATGGATATACCAGAATTAGTTTATCCGTTCACCCATTGAAACACATTTGGTTGGGTTGGCAGTTTTAAATACTACTGCTGTAAATATTTATGCCAGGTTTTTGTGTGAATATAAGTTTTCTTTTTTCTAATGGAACAAACTAGGAGTGGGGCTTCCTAGTTCGTGTGGTAAGTGTATGCTTTATTTGATAAGAAACTGCCAAATGGTTTATCAGAGTGGCTGTACAATATTTGGTAGAGCAATTTATGAGTGTTTTAGTTGCTCTGCTTCCTTTCCAGCACTTGGTATTGTCAGCTTTGTTTTTTTAAACGCTTCTCATAGGTGAGAAGTGGTATCTTGTGGTCTTAATTTGCATTTCTTTAATGGCCAGTAACATCGAACATCTTTTCATGTGCTTATTTGTCCTCAGTATGTCTTCTTGGGTGAAGAGTCTATTCAAATTTCATGAAACAGGGCTTCCCTGGTGGCGCAGTGGTTAAGAATCCGCCTGCCAATGCAGGGGACATGGGTTCGAGCCCTGGTCCGGGAAGATCCCACATGCCGTGGAGCAGCTAAGCCCGTGCACCACAACTACTGAGCCTGTGCTCTAGAGCCTGTCAGCCACAACCACTGGGCCCATGTGCCGCAACTACTGAAGCCTGCATGCCACAACTACTGAAGCCCGTGTGCCACAACTACTGAAGCCCGCACACCTAGAGCCTGTGCTCTGCAACGAGAGAAGCCACCGTAATGAGAAGCCCGCCCACCACAACGAAGAGCAGCCCCTGCTTGCTGCAACTAGAGAAAGCCCACATGCAGCAATGAAGACCCAATGTAGCCAAAAATAAATTAAAAAAAACAAAAGTAAAAAAAAATTTTGTGAAAGACTGTGTTGCATGGAGCACAGTTTGGGAAACTAATTCAGAGCTAGAAGATGATAAGGTACCACAAAGCAGAGCAAGCCACCATCTTTGGCATAAAGATCTCATTACATTGGTCCTAAATACACTAGAATTTCCTTCAGACCTACTTTTGTGGGTCCGTTTTATGAAATTGGTATTTAGATTCAGGGAGAGGAGTGGAAATGGGTAGGGAGAAAATATAAATGACAAATCAAGTTATACATACTGACATTTGTATAATTATAAGAGTAACCTCTAGTAAGTGCATTATCTGCTTTTATCTTCGTTTTACTAGTGAAAAATATTGAGTCATGCTTTAAGACTTTCATCAGCTTTAGGGAAAATTTATGACTTTTGGCATTTGCTTGGGAGATGGGGTGGGGAGTCATTTGGGAATGGTACTGAGAGCAGATTTGGAGACTGAACTTAGATGCTTGATCTTGTTTGGTATTTCATGTATTGTTAGTCATCATCTTTGCAGGTGGGAGCTCTGGGCAGTCCATTTAGATCTGCTGTATCCACTAGATACCATGGGCACTGTGTCAAAGAGCTAAGCATTTACAAGACCTAAAGAAAGCTTGAAATGTGGGAAAGTGATTGTCTCCAGAATAAGGAAAAAAAAATAAAAGAGAGAGAGAGAGAGCTGAGAAATCAACAGTAAGCGTTTAGATGACTAAATATTGTAACATCAGGTCAACTCTAACTCCACTCAACTCTTGTATACTTTTTTGTACACAAAATTATATTTATTGTAGGATGGTAAAACACTTTAACACTTTTGATATTCTGTGAAGCGGGGCCTTCAAAAATGAGTTCCTAGATCTTTAAATTCATTCTGAACTTTGTATTTCAGGGTCAAAGATCCTTAGAGTTAAGAGAAGGGAACCACCCTCTTTCCCACAGAGCTACTTGTTAGATGCAAGGTATTTGTATCAATTAATGTGGGCTAAGCACTGTAACAAACAACTGCCTAATATCAGTCCTTCAACACAATAAAAGTTTATTTCCCATTCCTGTGATGGTCCAACAGAGGTATGTCTTGTTAGAGAGCTCTTGTGGGTAACTTCCTTTTGAGTGAAAAATTAGGGACCAGACTCCATCTGTCTTGCGACCCCACCTCCTCTGGTCCTTGGGGTCTCTCTTTTCATGGGAAATAGAGTGTGGAGGAACATCAGAGGGATTTTAGGGGTTAGGCCTAGAAGTGGCATGGCTTGGTTCTGCCCATATTTCAAGGGCCCAAACTCAGTCCTGTGGCTCTGCCTACCTGAAATGCAGAGGCTTCAATCCAGCTGTTTGTGGACAGAGGAAGAAAACAGCCTGTGGTGGACACGTAGAATTCTCTGCTTTGCTGTTCATCAGCATTTGTAAATGTAGTTTATCTTCTGATCTCTTATGTTTCCTAGCCTCATGAGAAAGTGTTGACTTCCTTCCTTGATAAGAAACCTTGGTATTTGAGAAGAAAACAATTGTGTGGGTTTTATTTCCTTTTGGACCTCTCTGTGGTATTTTCATGTTTTCTATTTCCAGCTTGTTCTAGTTGGCTTCTAGTACTCTAGTTGACTGCTAAGTGCAGAACCCCCTTTAACCATTGCAGTAATGTAAGGTTTCCATGGCCTTCTGTTTTTCATGCCCTTAACTCAGGGGCTGAACTTAGAAGTAGCAGAGACTTACTCCAAGCATGGGGAGAATTAGGCAAATCAACTCTATCTACTCTAGCCCCAAAAGACAGGCCTTGGGAAATAGTTTTGGAGGTCCATGCAAGTATTAGACTGAGGAAACACTTACCAGGTGTAGTCCACGTCGTCATTTAGGAATGGCCTTGAGCACAGAAATTAGTCTCTTTGCCCTTCAGTTATCTCCTTTGTAAAATAGCTACTGTAGCTTCCACCTCCTAGGGTTTGGGGAAAGATTAAACAAGATAATGCAGATAAAATGCTTAGCATATTATTGGGCACATAGTAAATGCACACTTTCCCCTAAAAATGGGATCTGCTTGTTATCAGTCAGGTTTCTTATTTGCAAGCCTCAGAAACTGAGTTTGGAATGGTTTAAGCAGAAAGACATATAGCACCTCACAGAATTTCCAGAAGTGGTGATGAATCAGGCTCATATGCCTCACACCCCGGAGCAATGCCCCAGATATACTTCAGAATGGTTCTTGGGATGTCACTGCCACTGCTTCCCTTTATTACCACAGCATAGGACCCTGGATGGTGGCCTTAGAAGTGGTGCTGATGCTGTGTCTAGAAACCACAATCATGGCTGCCACTGCCACTACCTGTCACCAAACTGGATTCTGAGCAGTCCCAGCTGCATCATGCCACCAGCCTCCTTTTGAGTGACAAATTAGGGACCAGTTCAAAGTTGAGGTCACATGTCCATGCCCAAGATGCAAAGGAGTCTGGGAAAGTGAATATTTGACATTTTCAGATTTGATGGGAGGTGTTCCTCACCCAGGCCTAGACCTCTTTCTTCTTTTTGCCAGTCCCTGCCTCTGAGACCCCAGGATGCCTCTAACCTATGACCTTATGGCTGTGACCCTATTGCAGTAGTAATAGTAAGCACTCAATAACTGTGGATGATATGCCAGACACTGTGCCAAGCATTTTGTATGCATTAAACCTACTCACTTTATACCCATTTTACAGAGGATAAGACTGAGGCTCAGAGAAGTCAGATGAAATTCTGGTTTAAAGATGACAGCATAAAGTCAGTAATTCCCCCTTTTTCTTCCTGGAAAGTATCCATAAGCAATAGAGAGTGAAAACATGACAACTTTATTTTTGATGATGTCAGGAGTTAGCTAAAACTTTGCATTCTGAGAAAATTTGCAGCTGCTTTTCTCTACTGGTTTAGGAGAAATTTTACCTACATAGAAGCCTACATATGAACTTGGGGACAAAAAGGATTATGTTTAGCCAGGAGCATGGCCCCAGCTCTGCCCTCACACAAACCTCCACCCATTAGCTGGTCCAAGAAAATCTTCCCTTCTTTGGAGACAGATAACAAAAAAAGAAATAAGCATAAAATCCATACAAAGATAGCACAAAGACAAAAATGGGAAAATTAGAACAAACTATGGCAGAAATCAGAAGCATTACCAGAGAGTTGATACAAATTGTGACCGAAACTTTAACCATGATTTTTAAAAGAGGGAAAGAAAAACATATGCTGTCAAAACTCAGGAAAGAAGTATGTGTGTGTATATGGATGTGGGGGAGAGGAGACTTAAATCATCATAGGCATGAAGAAGAAACTGGAGAAAACACTGGAGGGAGAATAGACTGCTAAAAACATGATAAAGGATGTAGATGGTAGAAATAAGAAAAATAAACAACGTTAAGTTGAAATAGAGAGAGGAGTAAAGCAGGTTAGAGAGAAAATGATAGATGGTGGACAGGCAAATTATGTCCGACATAGGTACAATTGTCCTCCCCTCCAAGGAATAAAAAGGAAATAATTGCCAGAACAAATATCTAAAGATACAATTCAAAAAAACTTCCCTGAAATAAAACTTGAACTTACATAATGAAAAGACAAACCCTGAAGGAACACAACTTTGGCGAAATTATAAAAGCAAAAGGAAAGCATAGATAAAAGGAACTAACAAAAATATTGTGTGTGTGTGCACGTGTGCATGTGTGTGTGTTGCTATTGTTGGTTGAAGGGTGTAGGGAGACAGCTGTATCACAGGGCAGGCATCAGTCAGAGAGGCAGAAGGGAGTGCAGACTGAGAGAAAGCTTTTGAGTTCGACTCTTAATCTTGCCTCTCTCCAGGATTATTTTGAAGCAGATAGGAATCCTGGACAGTCACCAGTTGATGACATTAACATCACTATTGTCAACAATGGGTAATGATGAGGCAATAAAAAAAGTCCTGCTGGGGTTGAGGAGATGGAGAAAAGTTGTGAGCTGACTGCCTTCCCCTGGGCAGTCTCTCCTTCACCGCCTCCTTCTCTTGGCACCCTGGATGAGTGGGGTAAAGTCTAAGGATAAACCGTTTCCCAATACTGTTTGTCTTTACCGAGTTTAAAAGAGAATCTATGATCAGAGGAAATGCTTGATTTTAGAAAAGCAACAAATAGTGACACAGTGATTCTCCAGTGCTTGGAGCTCTCTTTGTCTTCTCTCTCCTTAACTTCGTAGACTAGAGTTAGGACTTCAGCTTCTCCCTTCTGTACATGCCTGGAGAGAGCAGGTGCTACCCCAGGAGATGTGAGCTCGCAAGCTTAAATAACCAGATATTCACAGAGGATAATCACTATAAAGAAAGACAACACATGGAATGACATATACCAACCAAAACAGAATCCTCGGAATGGATGACACTCCACAGCCTGTCTTCAGAGCGAGTGCTCTCAGTGGCCAGGTGTACCAATGAGTGTCTATCTGCTGCACCCTCCCCACGGCAATTGACTGCCTGGACATCTGGGTGCAGCAGGCCCTGGATACCTGTCTCTGTCCCCCATCCCACCTGATACACTCAGTATGTTGTCTTTGATTTACAACGCTTTCTGGTGACTCTTTGCCCAGACGGATATGAGATGGGCTTTACTCTGTGCTTGCCCCACTATCAGTACCTGCTGCCAGGAAAGCAGATTCTCATCACCTGCCCTGCTCTGTTGTGGAGTCTAGGGCAAGGCTCTTCTCCTTTTACCCCTTCCCATGGTACTGCCTGGCCTTGTCACCACCCATCATCCTCCAGTCTTGAGAGACAACAGTCTTGTCTGCCAAGAACATGAGCTTCTTTTAAATTAGGTCCATGCCAGCTGAGGTAAAGCCTGTGTCACACTAAATAAATCTGAAGCCACATAGCGACATGAAATAAAAAGCATTTCTCTTGCCTAAAACAAAGCAAATCCCCAACAAATGCTGGAACTGAGCATCTTCCTAGACATGCTTCTGGTGGTAGGAGATCAGTAAACCCAAGCCAAGGATGAGGGTCTCTTCCTACTTTCACTATTTTCCTTCTCTTCCTTTTTGTCCAGTAGCCCTTGGTGCAGAGGCTGGTCTGGTGGGTGAGCACAGAGTATGTGGCCATCTGGTCACCAAAAGAGTAAAGTCGCGACAAAGTTTTGGGGCTGGTATCAGAGAGGGGGTAATCTGGGGAAAGCCACACCCATATGTCCAGGCAGACAGGTGGCATCAGCAGGGGTGCAGAGGGTAAGTAAGAATTCTTTTATAAAACTTGCCCTTCTAGGAAATTCAGTCCCGGATACCTCCTCAGCTCTAGGCTTTAGAAATTGGAATTCACTCTTGAACAGGCTGGTTTCTTTCTGCAGAACTTAAGCAGAGCTCATTTGATCAAATGATGTTTTATGAATCTCTGAGGTCTTTTACATGGAGAGTGGGTCACTGTGATGAAGAAAAGATGTTTAAGGGAGTCCGGGAAAAGGTCAGCTGATGGGTACAGTGATAAATTACAGGGGTGAGCGCTGGGCACTTTGTAAAGCTTGTCATGAATTAATTCTTGGAGCTGGTGTGAGATTTTTTTTTTTTAATTTTTATTGGAGTATAGTTGCTTTACAATATTGTGTTAGTTTCTCGTACAGCAAAGTGAATCAGCTATACATATGCACATATCCCCTCTTTTTTGGATTTCCTCCCGTTTAGGTCACCACAGAGCATCGAGTAGAGTTCCCTGAGCTATACAGTAGGTTTTCATTAGTTATCTATTTTATACATAGTATAATAGTGTATATGGGTCAATCTCAGTCTCCGTATTCATCCCACCCCCGCCCTTTCCCCCTTGGTGCGAGATTGGTGACATTTCCAGAGATCCTTATTTGAAGTTGATTGGGTGTCTCACATCCTTTGAAGACAGGCTCTTCTCTTAAAATGTTAAAAAATAAAGCACAGAGGAACTTACCCAGCGAGAGTGGCAAAACAGTCTGGCTGCTGACACATCCCTCTAACATCACTCAGGAAGAGCAATGTGTCTGTTTGAATTGGTTTTGAAATGCAGACAGTGCAATGGCTAAACTGTCAGCTGGAAAATTGGATAAGCGTGTGATTCTGCCTCTTGGGAAAGATGACATACATTTTAGTATGTCTAAGACTTGTTTTTTAAAATCCTCGGTGCATTTAAAATATCAAGCTGGCTGGGCTGCTCTGATTGGTTAAACAGAAAAGATTCACTGGGCAGCCAGCTCACCTTCCCACCTGACACGACCTAGGCTATCAGAACCTTGTGCTATGACCCACCAGGCATGCCTAGTTCTCGGATGCCCAGTATCATGATAGATTATAACACATGCAGTCCATGGCTGTTCCAGACTTTTCTCTTCTCTAAAGGGCCAGGACCACTACAAGGGTGTTCCTGGCACTAGGGGGAAGAGAATAGCTGAATTACCGTTTCCTACTCAGAATAATATCCTCAATGCCACAGGCCAGAATCAGTTCTCAGCGTTCATTTGTCCAGTTGAGCAGTTTCATGATGACAACATTCTGTCACTCTTGAAGGCTTTTAACCAATTTGCTGAGAGGATGGAAAAATTTTAAATAAACTTTTGTAATAACTTTAGATTTATAGAAAAATTGCAAAGAAAGCACGGAATTCCTGTATATCCTTCACCCAGATTTTCCTAATGTAGTCTCTTACATAGCTGTGGTTCATTTGTCAAAACTAAGAGGTGATTACTGATATATATTACTATTGACTAAACTCCAGACTTTATTTGGATTTCACCTGTTTATCTACTAATGTCCCTTTTGTGTTTCAGGATACCACATTGCATTTATGTCGGATGTCTCCGTAATCTCCTCTGGTCCTTACCAGTTCTCAGTCTTTCCTTGTTTTTTAAATGACCTTAACATTTTTGAAGAATAATTGTTGGGTATTTTATATGATGGCCCTTCATTTGGGTTTCTCTGATGTTGTCCTCATGTATAGACTAGGACTATGAATTTTGGAGGGAGACTATCATGGAGGTGAAGTGCCCTTCTCATCACATCATATCAGGGGATACATGCCGACAACGTGATTTATCGGTGAGATGGCAACTTTGATCACTTACTTAGGATGATATTTTCCAGGACGCTGCATTGGAAAGTTCTTATTTTTTGCTTTCCGTAGTCTGTTCTTTGGAAGTGAATCACTAAGTCCAGCCCATATTCAAGGTTGGGAAGGAAATAAAACTTCACTTTCTGGATAGGGGAGTATCTACATGGAATTAGATAAAGAAGATATGCCCCCTATATATTTATTTATTCAATTATTTATATTAGCATGGATTCTATTATATATTTATTTTATACTTTGAGTTATGATCCAATACTATTTATTGGATCATATTTTGTTGCTTAAATTGTTCCAGGTTTAGCTCCTATGTTCCTTTGACACACTCCCATCCTCTTTTTTTTCTTTTTTCTTTTTTTAACACTTCCTTGCTGTCTGGCACATAAGATGCTCCAGGCTCATGTTGTATTTTATCTATCCCAACCCTAGAATCAGTCATTTCTCCAAGGAGCTGGGCTTCCTTTTATTGGAGAATGGTACTAGAAACCAAGATCTAGGCTCAGGTGTGCTTGTTGCACTTAGATTGTCACTGCTTCTAGGCCCTGTCAAGGACAGAGCTAGGAAACTTAGGTATGTGTACTAACCATTGTATACATATATATCCATAATTGTTTTTGTGTGTGTCCACCTCCACATATATTAAGCTACACATGAGTTCACAGTGGCATCTGACAAATCAAGTACTAGAATGTTCATGCTCTCCTTTCCCTCTTATTTGTAATGTCTTTCTCTGACAATAAGAAACAAAGCTCAGAATATGAAAGATTTTGATAGCTGTCATACTTTTAATTATTTGTATGTGGAAGAATTTTGATTCTCTTGCATATATCTGTGTATTAATAAGGAAATTCAAAGCAACGCTGCCACTGGTTCATTCTAAACTTCTGGCTCCATAGGAAAATGATAATCCACATACATATTGATGATTGGAGGTACTAATGGAGTACATTGTGCCCTCTGAAACACCAAAGAAAAGTTCATACTCTGTTCAGTGGAATCTTCAGCATATACTGTTGTTTTCAATTTCTCTACAAATTTAGTAAACTCTCAGGGGATGTGTGAAAATGTCAGGCCAGCATGGTAGAAAGCAGATGTAAATATTAAGTGAGTCTCCAATTATTTAAATAAATTTTAGCAAGGAGGTGCATCTGCAAATAAAAATCTGTGAAGAATGAAGATCGACAGTATTTTTCCATCTTTACACCAATACCAACCTGTCTTTGATTATTATATCTTTATATTAAGTCTTAAAATCAGGTAGTGTTAGTTCTCCTATTTTGTTCTTTTTCAAAGTTTTTCACTATGAATTTCCCCCGAAGTCCTGCTTTAGCAGTATCCCACAAATTTTTATGTATTGTGTTTTATTTTCCTTTAGCTTAAAATAAGTTTTAATTTCCTTTTTGATTTCTCCTTTGAGCTATAGGTTTTCTAGAAGTGTGTTATTTAGTTACTGAATATTTGAAAATTTCTTAGAGATCATTCATTTATTGATCCTTTATTTAATTTGATTGTGTTCAGAAGATATATTTAATAGGACTTAAATCATTTATACTGATTGAGGCTTCATGGACGCTCAAGAAGAATGTGTACTCTGCTGTTACTGGGTGGAAAATTCTGTGTCGATTAAGTCAGGTTAATTGATAGTGTTGTTCAAATCTTCATCTTTACTGATTTTGTCTGATTAGTCTATCCATTACTGAGAAAAGAATATTGAACAAAATCCCTAAATTGAACTATATCAACTAAAATTGTAGATTTGTCTATTTTATTTTACAGTCTATAAGTTTTTGCTTCGTATGTTTTGAAGCTCTGTTATTAGGTACATCAGTGTTTAGGATAATTGTACTCTTGATTAACTGATCTTTTAATCATTAGGAAATGACCTTATTTATCCCTGGTAATATTCTTTGCTCTAAAATCTACTTTGTCTGATATTAATGTGGATACATCAGCCTTCTTTTGATTAGTGCTAGCATGGTATATCATCTCCCATCTTTGTACTATGCCATAAAAACTATTTGTGTATTTATATTTGAAGTTCATTTCCTGAAGGCAGAGTATATTTGGGGCTTGCCTTTTTTTTTTAAATTAAATCTGACAATCTCTACCTTTGAAGTGTGATATTTAGAGTATTTCCATTTAATGTGATTATTGTTATGACTAGGTTGAAATCTATCATCTTGCCATTTGTTTTCTTTTTTAAAAAAATTTATTTATTTTATTTATTTATTTTTGGCTGTGTTGGGTCTTCGTTGCTGTGCGTGGGCTTTCTCTAGTTGTGGTGCGTGGGCTTCTCATTGCAGTGGCTTCTCTTCTTGTGGAGCACGGGCTCTAGGTGCACGGGCTTCAGTAGTTGTGGCACATGGGCTCAGTAGTTGTGGCTCGCAGGCTCTAGAGCACGGGCTCAGTAGTTGTGGTGCACAGGCTTAGTTGCTCTGTGGCATTTGGGATCTTCCCAGACCAGGACTTGAACCCATGTCCCCTGCACTGGCAGGCGGATTCTTAACCACTGTGCCACCAGGGAAGTCCATTGTCATTTGTTTTCTACTTATCTATCTGTTCTTCATTATCTTTTTTTTTTTTTTTTTGTGGTACGCGGGCCTCTCACTGTTGTGGCCTCTCCCGTTGCGGAGCACAGGCTCCGGACGCGCAGGCTCAGCGGCCATGGCTCACGGGCCCAGCCGCTCCGCGGCACGTGGGATCTTCCCGGGGCGGGGCACGAACCCGTGTCCCCTGCGTCGGCAGGCGGACTCTCAACCACTGCACCACCAGGGAAGCCCTGTTCTTCATTATCTTTTTCTCTGTTTCTTCTTTTTGATTAATTAAATATTGTTATTTTTAAAAGTCTCCTTTGTTGACTGCTTAGCTATAATATATTGTCATTTTAGTGGTTGCTTTAGGTTTAGAGTATACCTTCTTAACAGACCACTGTCTACCTTCAACTGACATTTTAGTACGTCGTGTTAGTAAAGTGATGGGTTCCTTGCAAATGCAATCTAGTAAACTGCCCACAAGCTCCTTGTCAGGCAGGTGTTCACAGCCCCATTTTAGCAATGAAGAAACTGAAATTTAGAATTACATAGTTTTCTCATGATCCATCAGCTATTTTGACATATAGCTACAATTTAAATTTGGGAAAAGGAGAATGATAAAGTTTCACTATTTTTCACCTTGATGGGTTTATAGGCTACCAAAGAAGGAAATGGCTATGTGTAGCATCTCAGCTAAGGAGACTTGGCCTTAAAGCCACCCATCAATTTCATAAATCCCAAGTGTTCACGGACCACCTGAAAGAGTTAGTGAAATGTTTTTATCCATTTTTAAAATTAGAAGTAAAGTCTCTTGACTGCAAAGATCCAGTGAGTTATGAATGCCTTCATAAAGCAAAAGAATGGACTCCATGCTGCCTGTGGCATCCTTCCCCTCCCAGAAGCTCTAATTCTCTTTTTTCTTGCTTCTTCATGTACAAGTCAGTTTTCTTCTCTATTATAAAGTTTCCATTTAAATGTGATGTGAAATGTCTTCCATCCAGAGGACACCTGGAATCTTCCACCAGGCTGGAAGGGCAGCTGAGTGTGGGCAGAGGTGACAGATCCCAGCGTGTCATGTCATGTTTTTTAGGGAGAGAGATAGGGACATTTTCTAATGTGGCCCCATTTATAGGAAGGAAAATCTTATCTTTAGTTAATTAATGTGTGACCTCTCGGCAAAATTCAATAGCCTAAAAAGTTCAATTAGCCTAACTTCAATAAGAGTGGTTTCTATGTGAAGCGTATAGACCTCAGAATAACTATTTTATACTTGTACTATTTAAGCATCCAGGACCACTGCTTTCATGAAGGGTTTACTCATTTGGCAGAAGAAGTTTCCTTTTGGGGTTGAGGTTTGGCCCATTCTGGCCCTTGTAGCTGGGCCAGCCTCTCCCACGAGTGGGTGCTGCATGTCTGCAAATGTCTAGCTGTGGGTACAGCTTCTCAAGCTCTGTGACATCTCCTGTTTTCTGGCCTGGCTCCATGTGACCAATATGTCCAGACTTTTCATCAGAGATGGTCTTTATACGACTGCTGAAATGATGAAACCACTTCCCTGACTCTGGTAGAGACAGAACTAACGGGAAGACTGGGACTTGCTGCCTCCCTCTCTCTCCCCTTTCACGTGCCTTCTTGTCCTGTCTTGGCTCAAGAAGCCATATGGCTCACCAGCTACCTAGAGGATAGAGACCAGACTCCACAGTCAGGCACTGAGACTTTCCCATCTTGAAAGTACATGACTCCCCTGGATGATCCTTGTGGGCCAGCCAGATGGCAGGTCTGCCACCCAAACATGCTCTGTTCACGTTTCCTTACACCACCCACCCTGACCTTGGCAGTGATCCTTCAGAGTAACCATTCAGTCCCATCCTTTCCTGATCACCCAATCCCCAGGGGTTTATTTTTCCTCTCAGTCACCTCATGGACAGTATATTCCTTGCTCCTAGGATTCCCTAAGAACTCACAGCTTAGTGACTTGAAATGCTAACGTTTAGTGTGTGTGTGTGTGTGTGTGTGTGTGCGTGCGTGCCACGCACGCGCTAGGATTCCCTAAGAACTCACAGCTTAGTGACTTGAAATGCTAACGTTTAGTGTGTGTGTGTGTGTGTGTGTGTGTGCGTGCGTGCGCACGCACGCGCGCGTGTGTGTATGCACATAAGTGTTTGTCTTGACTCTCAAATAACTTAGAAACTCTCTTGGCTCAGGGGCTGTGTATCATCTTTCTTTTGAAAATCCCTGCAGTCTCTAATACCATGTTCATTGTGTAACAAGATGTTAAATGAGACTTTTATTATCGTTTAGAAATTGACAATTAGGACTTGCAACAAAGGGCCAAGTTGTGCACCCCAAGTTCTGCAGTGAGTCAAAACATTTGCAAGGCGGATGTCTCTTGGCAAGTTTAATAGCTCTGCTACTACATCTACCACCTCATCATCTTCCTCCATTTCACATGAATTTGTAGAAACCTGACAGCTGGGTGTGGGGTGTGAGATGAGGGGGAAGGACTCAAGGAAAATTGTTGGAAGAGTAGAGCTGTCAGCACTTCTGCCCTCAGCGGGGATGGAGGGGGTTGTAGTCACATCCAGAGTCACACCAAGTTAGGGGGAGGCTGTATCCCAACGAACACATGCCTTGGATGAGGGCGGTACTTCTAGGAAGAGGGAGACGTGCATCATATTTCCTGGTTGCAAGTCTACTTAGTGCCATTGATGACCTGCTCTTTGCGCCTTATTTGGGTAGTGGGAGAAGAAAGATGGCTAAAGGTGAAAGTAGGGAGGCAGACAGCAGCAACAGTGGAGCAACGAGCATGGCCACGTACATGTGGGTTAAGCATCCATCAACTAGACGTGGATAGAAGGGGAACTACGTTTGTGTGACTGGGGCTCCCACTCCTCGCCTAACCAGAAATTCCTAGTATTGGATTGACCAAGAAGTTTGTTCGGGTTTTTTGTATGATGTTATGGAAAAACCCGAACTACTTGGCCAACCCAATATTTTACCTCTTTTTTTTTTTTTTGAAGAAAGGATTTTATGGCTAAAAGAGTAATTAAAATCCATTGACCCAATTTATCTTTCAACTCTTTAAACACACCTACCCATCCACGAAGCTTGTCATCATTCAAAAAGACCCTCAATGAAAAAACAATCAACTCCTATGTGCCTGGCTCTAGGCCAGATGCTGGGTTACAGAGAATAAGACGACATAGTTAGCAGGTTGATTCTTGTGGTTTTTCTCCCCTCTTTGCCAAGATTACCTCAAGTTGCACAGGCAGTCCAGAGACAGACACTTATAAAAGTATTTGGTACAGATCAGTGATTCCATTCTCCATGGATTCCATTCTCTTGATCTGCAAAATAAATGCTGCTTGTGGGGTGGAGGGGGAGGGCAAGACTGCTTCAGATGATCAGATGCCCGTGGCTTCCTGTCTTAGCTATGCATCCGTAAGGGGTTTCAGAGAAAGAGATAAATTGACAATTTAACACATTGCATAAGACCTGGAGGGGCAGATAATCAATACTTGTCACATTTGCCGCCAGTTGCAAATTCTTGGAGGCTCTGGGTTGGCTCAGTACTGCCCCCACTTTTGGTGTACTCTCCAAACCCTGGCAGTGCCTACAGGAAAGCTCCTCTGGTAATGACGGAATTGCTTTTTGCTGCTTGGAATTTATGGCAAGTGAAATTGCAGGACATGAGAGAGTCTATCAATTTAATTTCCCCTGAAAAAATAGTCGTGCTTGGTTGAGTAATAGCCAGCCTTGAAGAGGATGGACTCAAATCGAGAGAAGAGTAAGAAGCCCAGCCACACATTTTGAACTGTAAAACAGATGCGCTGAAAAGAAAATAGAGAGCCTGCACCAGAAACCAGGAGTACTGATCCAGTGTGGTATTAAAAAAGAAAAAGAAGAAGAAAGAAAAAGAAGGCTCCCATTTTCTCCTTTGTCACATGGTGGTTACCTTGCCCAGGGATAGGCAGCAGGGGATGCAAAATTTAGGAAAATGCACAATGAACTTTCCTTCATAAACTTGAATTCTCTCCTTTCTCCCTTTGCTTCTTTCACAGAAACTTAGAACACGTCCCTTGTCTGCTTTACTGGGCCTCTCTTCTACCTCTCCTTGCCCTGAAGCCCACACTTAAGTCACAATGACTCCCTGAAGTGTCCCCTAAATTGTACCGTCGTCTCTGCCGGGAGCATCCTTCCTGTTTCTTACCTGGCCAGTTCCCTCTCATCCTTTAGGTGTCTGCTCAGACATCACCTCCTCTGGGAAGATTTTCTCCCTGGAATGGATTGGCTGTCTTTCCTCTGAGCTTCCTTCACAAAAGTCACAATAAGATAGTTATCTGTTTAGGACTTTGCTTCCTTCTCAAGGCCAAAGGCTCCTTCAGTGCAGGCAGGGCCCAGTTTGATGCTCCATAGCCCCAGTGGGAAATCCTGCTCCTGGATCACAGGAGATGTTTGGTTCAATTTGTTGAATGAGGTGAATTATGACAGGAATGAGTACATGTCAGTTGTGAAAAAGGCTTCCTGGAAACAAACCCTGATGGTCGTGATTTCGCCATCTTGCTTGAACATCTGCCCGTTGTCTTTTATAGAATTCATCAAGCCACTCCATCAGGTAAGATCTTCTAGACTGGAGATGTTCAATGTTCTCTGGCAAAAAAGAGTCAGTCCTCACTTCTGTCTCCTGGGTCGGTTGGGTTCTCCTTGTCTCCAAATGGCACCCACAGTGATCTTTCTAATGCGATCATCTGGCTGTGTCACACCCCAGCTTAGCATTCTTGCACAGTCAAATGATTCAAATCTCGATGACTTAGGGAAGCATCCAAGTCTCCTTGTGGTTGGAACTCATGTGATCTTCCCACCCCCATTGTGTGTAGCTACCTCTCCATTCTCCCAGAAATACTCCCTCGGTTCAAGTCATATGTATCAAGCTGCATTTCCTTTGCCGAATGCTCTACTCTTCTTGGCCTGGAGAATTGCAACTCTTCCTTTACAATCCAGTGCAAATGCCACCCTCTCTCTGAGAAGTCTTTGCAGATTTCTTCAGAGAGCTCTTCAGCTGCTTTTCTGTGCAGCCATAGCAGTTTGTCACGCTGACCCCAGTCTCACTGGGAGAACGAAATTTAAAAAGGGGAATCTTGCACAGTGTAATAAGCGATGCTTGTGCACATTCTGTACTTTAGCCATCACCGTACTACTCCCACCCTGCAAATAGTCTATGATACGTCTTCCACCAATGCTTGTTGTAAAAAAATACCGGCTTCCAAGTGCCAGCCACAGAGGGTGCACTGCACCCCAGTGCCCACTAGGAGGTCCTGAGTGGGGGAACTCTGGGTCCCCGTAATTGCGCCAGAATTCACTGGCTAGGAACAGGGCAAGGGCTGTTGTGCACTGCTGTGTTCTGTCTTGAAACCCAGAGCAGCTGGAGGAAGAAACAGGGAGAGGAGGCTGGCAAGATGTTTGAAGTTCCTGCCAGCAGTAGACCCAATACCGCTCCCCTGAGGTCATCAGATGCAGCAGATTAGCGTCCTGGGGAAAAAAGACAAATGTCCTCCGAATTTTAGGAAGAACTCTTTATTTCTAGCTATTTACATTTAAAGGTTCTTTCTTGATCAGAATAACACCATGGTATTTACTTTTAAGTTATTTATCTTTTTAGATGCAGAATTGTAAGGAAGAAAATAAAAGCCACTGGTAGAGAAAGAGACTAGATACAATAAATGTTACTAGTGGTTACCTGTGAGAGAGATTATCACTCTTTAAGTATACCTGGGATCATCCTGTATTTATATAAAAATTTTAATCTTGTTTTATTCATTTTGCACATCATTAGCTTTCTTCTCATGTCCTTAAATATTCTTCATGAGCCTAATTTTCATTGACAGCCCCATGATTTCTTTATGGACATATCATAATTTGCTACCTTATTTCTAAGTTAGACATCGAGATTCTTTCCAGTGTTATGTTTCACTGAGTGCCTGGTAGCTGTGATGGTGGTTTTGTTTTCCTGGTGGTCACTGGAAGGTCCCCAATGTGTCAATAATCCTAAGGCCGTCTTGAATAGCCATTCCATGTATTTGGAATTTTGAAATACGTGGACAAATTTTCATGTATTTGTTGTGTAATGATATTATGTGAGCACTTGAGAAACTCCCCCAGGAGGTCATTATGACTGAACAATGGTCCAAGAGCATTTTAAACATAGTCTTTGGTGCATTTATGCTTTCCAGGAAAGAATCGCCCTCCCCCAACTAAGTTTTCTGAATTAACGCAGTTCTCTAGGGAAGCCTATGGGGAAACATGATCTCTTGTTTAATGATGTGCCATCAGTTCACTTAATGCTGATTTCCACATCACCCAACAGAGGTTTGGTAGTAATATTCTCTTGCTTTTGTGTGTTTTCCTGTGGAATAATAATGTTAACACCTCCAGGAGAGTTGACTTCCAAGCCTGAAGTGGGAACTGTCATTATTTAAAACATCATGATTATGTAAATCCATTCAAACTTTCCTCTCTGGCAAAGTTTGTTACCATCTTTTTAATTCATTCAGTGCCTATCCTTTCCACCACACCCCAATAGAATAGGCTGGTAAAGTTACTGCAGTATTTTTTAGAAGTGCGATAGAGACAGGGTGAAGAGGTAAGGAGATTTTTAAGGAGACAGCTATGAAAGAGACCAGGTTCGGTTGAGGTGCCCATCAGCCTGGTCCTTTGGCTTTGCTGCCAGCATCCCTCTGTCCTTTCCTGCTTCTCTGGTTTCCTGGGCTTGCCTTCCTTGGAGAAGCACTTTGTTCTTTGGATTTTCTCTCTACCTTACAATCTCAGATGGAAATTATGGAGCATTTTGAGACCTTGGAGCCGATGATGGAGCCAAGAGGTGACTTGGGAGTGCTTTGGCCCCTCCTTCATCTCCAGAGTCATCCTCAATACTAACAGTTCTACTGGTGAGAAAACAACAGCAACGATATGGACAAATAGCGTCTTCTTTGCTGTAAAGTCTCTTTAGAAATTTTGCCACTCTGATCTGTATCATATGCTGTGAGTAACATGATTGTTCTTGCTGTGGAAACACAGCTTCCAGACAATTGTTTGCCAAGTAGTATGCCACCACCAAGCCCCTCCTGTGTACAAATTCTGGATCTGCTTAAAGAAGTGACTTTTAGTTGACTTTTGGGTTATGGGTCCCTTTGAGACTCTGATGAAAGCGGTGGATCCTCCGCTAGGAAAAAGTGCCTAGATCCTACATTTGACACACAATTTCATGGTGTTTACTTTAGCCCTGAAGCTGGTTAAAACAAAGCAAAACAAAACAAAAGAGCAAAAATCCTTCTGAGCAGACCCAAACACTCTCTAGAAAAGAAGACCAAGTCTTCAGAAATAAATGGTTGGTTTGGGTCTCTTTAGCAAGTATGTGACAGAGCTGGGACTAGACCTCAAGTTACTAAATACTGATTCCTCCAAATTTTAGTGACTTGCTTTTTTAGTGTAGCCAGGGGTGATAATCAGAATATTGACCAAGCACTGTAGCTTGGGAATACTGATCTGATGAATCAATTGATTTTCTCTGTCACCTCGGGGCTTTGTTCAAAGGTGCATGTACCCTGAGATGGGAAAAGGCCTGGGAGCCAGCCAAAGACTTAACCACGAGGAGGGGTTTCTAGTACAGCAGCAGGCTGCTGTGGCAGGCAGGACCTGATCTGCCCCTGGCAGCAACTTGGTTCTCTGCCCACAGAAGGAGCAGTCATCCAAGACTGAATATGAAACGAGGCCATCGGTGTGCTGACAGCCTGACCACCAGCAACTTGAGCTCAGGGATGGTTCCTTGAATGATGCGCAGTTTGAGGTTTGCTGGGAGACAGAGCAATTGATTCTGGTTTCCTAGGCAAGTGCTTCACATTAGACAGTTGAGTGCTGGGTGTGGTTTAAAGTGGAACGATGCAACATCATCAGCCTTAACAATCAGCAATGTGGACAGTGCTGACAGGGCCAGTGGCGTGGTTTTGCATAATCTCTTTCTTTGCAAGATGTTTCCCTGCAAGCAAGATTTCCCATCTTCTGTGAGTCAGCGAATGTTAAATCTCTGATGGGACTCAGAACTCATCTAATGCAAATCCGCTCCCACTTGCCCTGCCTATCTGCCCCTTCTGACCCCATTTATGGAAACAGGGTGTCAGGGAGGAAGCGTGATGGGCTCAAGAGGTGTACAAATTTAGTACTGAAACTCAGTTCTACTGCTCCAAGCCCAGTGCCATTCATGATATTACTTGTTTATTGGGACTTTAAAACAAAATACCATCTTTGTAAAGATTCTTTTCTTTAGCAATTTCCTAAAATATGTTTTCTTCTGTTGCCCTATATATTTTACGGTAAAACATACTATTGAATGTCTCAAGTCAAAACAGATTCAGTGGGGCAGTACCCTTGCAGGGAAGTCAAAACTGCCTCCTGCAAACAAACCTTCTAAAGTGAATTTTCCTGAATCTGCTATGAGCACAGTTGTTTGGGGTTGGACATGAGCAAAGCTCCGGTACCATGAGATCTCATCTCAGCAATGCCATAGAGGATCATTCCATGGCCAGGGTCACAATGTGTCCCGTGATACATGAAACTCTGTGGGATTCCAAAGCCTTTGACTGTAGCATTTCATTGCCTTAACCTTTCCAAAATGGCAAAAGAGACATTTCCTGCACCTAAGTGTTTCTCCAGGCAAACATTAGCTTGCAGTGTTTTATTCTCACTTACCCTCCAAAGAAGTCTGTTATTGAAACTTTGGAAACAAAGATAAATGAGACTTTCCTCCAATCCGTTTTCTGCAATTCCCTTAATTGCAAAATTACCCCGTGCTGTTTGTCTTTCTACGATATTTCTATGCTCCATTTGAGCTCTGGAATAGGTAAGAATGTCTGGGTTGTGTCAACAGGATTATCGCAAATCCTCTTTCTAATAGCTCTGCATGCATTGGCATACATCAAAGTACTAGTTTCAACTGCCAGAGTCTCCATATTCATGAATATCTGCATATAAAAACTAGGGTTTTATTTGCATATGGATTAAAACATGATGTAGGTTTTCCTATAGTTTATGTTCCCTAAAGTAGAGGTATAAATGGGCCATGTTTTCTTTGCACTTTTATTTTTACTTATGTTTTAAAGCAGAGTTTATTTTTTATTTACCTTTTCCTGATTATAAAAATAGTATGTGCTTACTGTGAACATGGGAAAATGCAAAATAGTAATAAAAACAAAAACATCTTCCACAATCTTACCACCTAATTGCATTTTTTTTTTTTTTTTTTTTTTTTCTGCGGTACGCGGGCCTCTCACTGTCGTGGCTTCTCCCGTTGCAGAGCACAGGCTCCGGACGCGCAGGCTCAGCGTCCATGGCTCACGGGCCCAGCCGCTCCGCGGCACGTGGGATCTTCCCGGACCAGGGCACGAACCTGCGTCTCCTGCATCGGCAGGCGGACTCTCAACCACTGCGCCACCAGGGAAGCCCCACCTAACTGCATTTTGATGTACCTATGTTAGGACAGGCTTTTCCCCCAGAAGTTGTCAGCATACTATGTATACAATTTTATCCTTCTCTTTAAATTGAACATGACCATGTTTTCATTTTACAATGTTTTCAGACATTTTAAGATGCTCTTTATATACTATTTTTAAGGGCTGCATTATATTCCATCACATAGGTGCATCGTAGTTATCTAGGGGCTATTTAGAGTGTTTCCTCCTATTATTTTTATTGTTTTTGATGCTGTAGATAACACTGCTTTGAAGATTTTTGTGCATTAAGTGTTGAGTAATTGCCCTCAAATTATCAGAAGTGGCATTACTGGTTCAAAGGTTTTTTGGGTTTTTTTTTTAAGGTTCTTGATACAAATGACTGGTTTTCCATCTAAAACAGTCTAACCGATCAACACTCTCTCTGGCGCACTATGAGAATGTCACTACACCCCAACTTCAGCTTCTCCGATACATATATATCTTATATCTATATCTTATACACATATCTTACAGACAAGAGTGGTTTCTCATTGTTACGTAAGCTTAAACATCTTTGATTACAAATGAGATCATATTTTTTCCATATGGTTCTAACTAATTGTATTTATTTTTCCGTAAGCTCTCTTTCCCAGTCATTTCGTGAGTTGTAGTTTAAGACTGAAGCAGAGTACCCGAGAATGCCATTATATGAGGCTTTTCTGTAGAAAACATAACAGAACTACAAAGGCATGAATGCCTTTCTTCATATCAGGTGGACTCTGCCAGTCCTTCTTAGAGATGCATGAGCTTGGGGCATTTTCTTATATTTAAGCTGATGTAAATTTTTCTGCTTATGACTTGGGGAACAAGTTTTAAATGAACCCCTACAGAAATGCCAAATGTCAGTTACCAGCATTGGGCGCTCATGTGGGATAATTGAAATAATGTCTGTCATTAGCCTGGGGGTTGTTCCAAAAAGTGGACGAGTGCTCGAGTTGAGGTCTAGCATGGTGGAGGTGATCCCGGGCATTTTCCGCTCGACATATGCCTGTAATGAGATGTCTGCACCTGAGGGTTGGGTTTAATTGGTAACTTCCTCCTCTTTCTCTGCTCCCGTTGAAAGACAAATCAACTTGGGACGTTTGAATGGTGCCTTCTCTGAGGAATCCTGTTCAGTGTTCTCTCTGAGAAATAAAAGCTCCATCTTGTGGGGCTTAAGTGACTGGAGATATTTGACACTTGGCGTTTCCCAGCTTCATGAAGAGGAATCAAAGAGATGAGGGTGAGAAGTGCTCATTGTTTCCTCAGCCACCAGCACCTCAGGGGACCAGCAGTCTTCCCAACTGTGTGTGTGTGTGTGTGTGTGTGTGTGTGTGTGTGTGTGTTCTTAGTTGAATGAGTTCAACTGTTGTGGACCCAAAAAGTGAAATTATTCAATATAAAATCTTGAAAGTTGATGTGGTCACGTCATCATCTCATTGCATTCTGACCCATCCTGAGTTAAAAGCAAGTGTGCCTACCTGTTGTACCTACACCGCCAAGACCTGACCCAGCTGTTTGCCATTTACATGGTCTTAAGACAACTGAGGCCTGGGAGGACAAGGAATTTGCCCAGCCCTAAAGAGAAGTTGAACTGTTGGTCTCTAGATTTCTTTGCAATGCATTTTTGTAGACTCTTAGACTCTCTGACCTGCCCTCAGAAGGAGGCATCCTTTGAATTGTTTTTGCATCTTAGGATCTCATCTGCTTGTAATTTGTTGCCTAGTCCCCTTGTGACCTAGGTCATTGCATATCTGAGATGGATGGCGGCGTTAGGGGTTTAATCGGTGACTTGGGAGCATTTTTCCTCTTTATGAAGCCAACAGGCCTGTGCAAAGACCAGCTCCCAGGTTTTCTTTATTAGTTACACATGCTAACTATTGTGCTGACCCAGATAGGGTTACTGTCTTTTTTTGACCCCAACCCAGAGCTGTATATTTGGGAGCCCTGCAGAGCTTCTCATGTGATTCTAGTTTCGATTGATGCCCCACATAAAAAGAAGTTGAGATGTCCATTTACCAGCAGGAAGTCCTGGGAACTGGACCCCCCTAAAAAGCTCAGACCACAGAGCCAAGTCAAAACAAGACAAGGAATTCGTGTGTACTTACAGCTAGAAGCCACAATGTGTGTGGGTGGTTTCTTGTGGGATAGGGGGTAGATTAAAGCAAACAGCACAACTGAAAAGCAAATACTAAAAACCCAAAATTCCCAAGACATCCTTTAAAGCATGGAATGAATTTGGAAAACAAAATTCATTCATTCATTCATTCAACAAATGCTTATTGATGCCCTCAGATGCCAGTCAGCAAGTGGCCAGACACTAAGAACAGAGAGGCAAGATGGTGCCATGTTTGGACTCAGCCCAGGAATCACAGATTTAAGATAGGTTGCAAAAGAAAAGAATAAGCAGGAGACGGGACACCTGGCTAGTTTGATGGTGAGAGAGCAGATTCCCAGATAGAAGATACATGTATTAGTTTCCTATTGTGTCACAAATTGCTGCTGCTGCAAACTGTCACAAATTTAGTGGCTTAAAACAACACCAATTTATTCTTTTATAGTTCTGGAGGTCAGAAGTCCTAAGATGGGTCCACAGGGCTGCATTTCTTCTGGAGGCTCTAGGAGAGAGTCAGGTTCTTTGCCTTTTCCAGCTTTTAGAGGCCACCTGCATTCATTGGTTCATGATCCATACTCCACCCTCAAAGCCAGCAGCATAGCATCTTTCAATCTCTTTCTGCTTCCGCTTCCCTCATTACATTGCTCTCTGTTTTATAAGGACCCTTGTGATTACATTGAGTCCATCTGGATAATCCAGGATCATCTCTCATCTCAAGATCCTTAATCCCATCTGCAAAGTCCCTTTTGCCATATGAGAAACATACTCACAGGTTCTGAGGATTAGGACATAGACATGTCTAGGGGGCCGTCACTTAGCCTACTGTAACATGATAGCAAGGAAATTGCATATTTTGGGACATGATACAGACTATCGTTTGCAGTTGTTTGTTTCTGGGGTAGGGACGCCTCTCACTCTGCACCTTGGTGTCCTCTTCCCCCACCACCACCCCCGTGCCCCAAGAGAGAACACACATGGGTGGTTATTTCCAGTAAGATTGCAGAAAGGAGAATTACAAGTAAAGAGATGAAAGACAGGAAGAACTCCTGATTTATAATTCTTCTCGTTGGAAATATCTCCAGTCAATGAACACGCAGTTTCAGGCAGACCCACATTAATAAGGTCCAAGTTAGTGACCTTGTAGTAGAGGGCAGCATGCTGACTGTAGAAAGATGGGCCTATCCTTCACAGTATTGCCTTTTGGTCTTACTCTGCCAGCCCTGAGGTACAAGGGTGAGGGAGTGAGACAGTTAGGTCTCTTGCCATCTGATCTGTGAGGTCCCTCCCATCACACCACACATGCACACACATACACAAACATGAATACGCACAGGCACACACACACACACACACACATAATCATGTATACACATTCACATTTACATACATGCACATGGTGATTTTTTTCTCTATAATTTTTCATTAATAGACTATTTCTTGAGCAGTTTCAGGTTTACAGGAAAAATGAGTAGAAAGTTCCAATATACTCCTTTATCTTCTCCCCAACTTCGCTGATTAACATATGCATATGTGTGGCACATTTGTTCAAACTGATGAGCCAATATTGATATATTATTATTGTCTAAAGTCAAAAATTTATATTGAGTCACTCTTTGTGCTATGCATTCTATGGATTTTTGACAAATGTATAATGACATGGACCCACCATTACAATATTATTCAGAATAGGTTTACTGCCATAAAAATCCCCCTAAAAATCCCCCACGCTCTACCCCTATCATTTAAAAATTCTCTGTGAATTTTAGGAAAATTTTAGTCCAACTAATCATTGTGTGGCTCCTTCAAAGACCCTATAGTCTAGTGTTCTTGGGCATGCGATACCTTGTCTTGGTCCTATATGGGATTAGCTCAAAGGAGAAGCTTTTGCCCTGGAGCCAGTGGTGGGCCAGAGGCAACTCACCAAGACCTGTGAGACTCCACTGTATGCATCTCTTTCCAACTCTGAGTTCAGTGAGGTCAAGACGATAGTCTCAAATCTGCCAGGATAGAGGTGTTTACACCATGGAAATCAGCAAATACAACAAATCAAGTTTTTTCCCCACCAAGAGAGCCAGACAATAAACACTGACCAGCACACCATATCCTAGAGTTCTCCCATCACCCTTTTTCATGGCTGGGAAATGGTGACACTACAGCACTTGCCTGGGATCCGGAGAAGGAAGCCGTAGTTTGGGCATGGCTGGGTCAACTCAGTAGTCTGTGTCCTCGATGACTTTGTAGGGCAAAGGCCATCCTGCAAACCCTAGACTGCTCAGCTGTTTACTTACATGAGAGAGAAAGATAACTTGTATCTTTTCTGAACTACTGTATTGTGGGATCTTTTTTTAATAGCAGCTTGTCTTGTACCCATTTAATACAACCAGCTTATTTCTTGCCTGTTTACTCCTGTTCAACACTTCCTCACCTACCCCCTCCCCAGGTTTAGAATGAGAATATACATACAAGATGCATCTATTCTTACCGTCTGTAATCCATTTTCCAAATAGAAGTACAAGTGACCTTTTGTCAGATCATGTCAGTCTTTCACTTAAAACCTTCCTATGGCTTCTCATTGGACTTAGAATAAAGCCCAGACTCTACCATGATCTTGCCCCTTTCTACTCCATCAGTCTTGTCTTAGGTCTTCTCCCCCTCACTACCAGGTTCCATTATGCTGGCCTGCCTTCTGTTCAGTGAACATGCCAAGGCTGTCTACCTGTGGCACCTTTGCACTCACCATTCCCTCCACTAAGAATGATGGCTGATTCCTTATCACTTAGTTATCAGCTCTTGGAAGTCTTCCCCTCTCATTGCTTTTTTTTTTTTTTTAACATCTTTATTAGAGTATAATTGCTTCACAGTGGTGTGTTCTCATTGCTTTTTGTTGTTGCACCTGATTTTATTGCTCTATAGCATTTATCATCACCTGAAAGGATCTTGTTTATTGATTGGGTTACTTGCTGATAATCTGTCTCTCCCCAGATAGAACGTAAGATCTGTGAAGGTAGGCATTCTTCTGTTTGATTCACTTTTAGGCACCATGGGTATGCTGTTGTACAACCACTGTGGGTGCTCATTTATCAAGTGAACACGTGTTTATCCAACAGAGCAGAATCGGCCTTGTTTCTTTCCTCAAAGGGCTTATGATCAATATGCTGGTGCCCTTGAAGCCTGTCTGCCAGCCCCATTAGATCACTTCCACGTGGCACAAGCATGGGACAGTCTGCAGGGACAAACTCCACTCTACAAATCAAGAATTAATTACAACACCAAAGCAACCCAATGCATTTACATAAATTAATGAAGTTTAACTTAATTTCCAGCTAGACTGTAGTGCTTTTTTCCCCCTTTGGGAATTTTCCACTTCATGAAAAGGTAAAACAGAATAATTGTTCAGATTTTCATCAAGAAGTTTGTTGGAAACCAGGAATGGTTCTGCAGCTATTGGTGTCAGAGTGGGGAGGGGGAGAGGGGGAGAATGACTTTTCTGAGCGCATATCTAGCCCAACTCTGTTGACTTTTTCCAAGTGTCTTTCTTGGCGATGCTGAAGGGGTCTTCTTGCTTTCATCAGCTAGAAATGGGAGCTGATCAGCTAGAATGTGGGACTGCTGGCAGCGATTTCAAAGAAAACTCATCTTACATCTAAGACTTCCACTGAAACCTACAGGGCCAGGCTTTGAAAAAAGTGAAATGTCTCTAGAAATCTCTGCACTGTCTTTATTCCAGGGTTACTGCCAGTCTCTGGCACTCCAGGCTCAGATGCACAGGGAAACCTCCCCTTCTCCTGAATCAATGGTGCCTTTTCCATTAGATGGAAGGTCCCCACAAAATGCACAAAGAAATTGCCTCTTGCTCTGTCGACTTCTCTTAGGAAAGAGAAACCTTCCCCAACCCTCTCTCAAGCTGTCACCGAGAACAGGACTGGAGGGGTGGATTTGCCAAAGCGGCTGTCAGAGCTGACACTGAAGGCAGCGTCAGCAGGGAGCCTGCGCTGCCTTTGGCGACGTGATCTTTTCTCCTGCGCATCCCCTCGGGTTCCCTTCAACTCTTCTGGACCAATGACACAGATCTCAAGCTCCAAGAAACAGCTAAATTACTCACCAGCTGATTCTTCTAGTAATTGGTGAGAATGAACAGGAGCTGTCTTTTTAGGGCCTGCCTGAACCCGCTTATGGAAATAGGAGGCAGGTGTATGGCCGCTTATGGAAATAGGAGGCAGGTGTATGGCCGCTTATGGAAATAGGAGGCAGGTGTATGGAGTTTGCTTCAAGGTGGGCTTTACTCAGGGAGGAGTTTGCCATGAGCAACCCTGGTGTGTAAATTTCTCTCCTTTCTTACCAGCTCCTCAGCATAGACCTGTTTCTCTCACTGGCAAACCAGTGAAAAGGGCTCTCATGAGAAGGAACCAAGGAATGGGAGGGTCCACTGTTTAGAAACTTCAAAATAAGTGCTCTAACTTTGAATATTCATATTGACGATTTAGGTTACTGATGGCAATAGAAAGGCAATGAAAATAATAATGCAACAGTGTTTTAAAGATATTTAGACATTTCAGACAGAAGTCTATCCCAGCTTAGTATTCTAAGTTGAGGATGGTAAGCCCTTGGTATTGGGTTTCACTTCCTCTGCCTCTGCCACAGCAGACATTGCTGAATGATCACAGCATTCTTTCCGGTTGAGCTGAAATGCAGTGGGAGAATCCTTCCGAACACAGTGTTCTCAGCATCCCCTATAATTGATCAGAAATGTCATGCAAAATGAAACGCATTTGCCATCCCTGTTCTAAGTTAATGAGGTCTACTCTATGTGTGTGAGCCCAGGTGCCACCTGGGATGGCCTCAACTGAAATGCTGTCATGTTTTTAATTTCAATTCCAGACTCATTTTTTTCTTTGGAGACAGTCTCCTGCCCAAAGTGAATCAGCCTTCTTGTTCTTCCTTCTCATCAGCGTTTCTCTCTGGGCTCACTTGAGTGTGGATCAAAGGGCACCTGTGAAACCTTGTTGGGAGCGCCTCTTCCTGTGGCCTTTAAAAGTCAAGTCCCGAAAGAAATGGGTCCTCCCAAAGACAAGAGCATTGGAGGCTGGGTCTGGACCCAGCTTCCTTAAGGAATCTGTGGTGCACAAATCTGGCCTGGAGCCATTTTCTCTAAGGTTCTCACTGCAGTGTCCCATGACATGATCTTATTTCAGGGAAGTGTATGTGTTCTCTAGCAAATTACAAGGAAGGTCTAGTTCCTGAAATCACCCAAAGGCCAATTAAGGTTTCTTGGGGCCTTTTCCCTCAGCTGAAATGTCATGGTAAATGACTCTCCAGTGCAGTGGAGGGCTGATGTTTTTTTTTTTTTTTTTTGAGATAAATTAGGTTGGAAATTTTGCATAAACAAGATTTCTCTGCTTTCATAGTTTTCTGAGAAAACTCAACCTGGCCAAAGCCAAACGTTTTATTGTATTTTGAAAGCTTGTGTCCCTAAATGAAATCATGAATGCAAAGTGACCCTGCAATTGACTTTTGCATTTAAAGCTCTCCATCTTTCCTGGCTTTTATAGTTGTGTATGTGAAAAGGTCAAGTGAGAACATCTAATAACAGGACTAACGGTCTTCCTTTCACACTGCTCCTTCCGTCTGCCCTCCCTCCCAATTATGACTGGGGCCACTCTTCCCAAACCTCGTCCAGAGCAGAGGCTTAAAAGATGCTCCCCCGCGTCTCCTGCATCGGCAGGCGGACTCTCAAGCACTGCGCCACCAGGGAAAGGGCTGATGTTTTGTAAGCCAATACCATATGTTTGGAGTGATTAAAATCTTCATCTCAGTCACCTGCCTGACCAACGACTAATAGCCATGAAACAAAAGGATTAGAGTCCATTCATATCCATTAAGAAAATGACTGGAAACACCACTAGTCTGGGCTCAATGGGGCTTAATCTGATTTCAGGAAGAAAGAAGAGATGTACAATTAAAGGAGAGAGGACAGGCAGAAAAGAAATCCAAATGAGAATTTTCCCCAGAGCCCAAGGCCTTTTTGGTTTGCTCCTTTCCATGAGGATGAAGCACTTCTCAAGTTCTCCCTACTGTGGTCGACTCTGAAAGGGTAGAGAGGGAGGAGAAAATACTAGCAACGCCTGTCCTTGGAATTTGTAGGCTAGTAGGGGAGAAATACCACATATAGAGGAAGCAGCCAGAGAATTGGCAAATTCATGTCAGCATGAATTGAACATCTCGAACATCTTCTAGGTGCCTGACACTCTTGGAGAAAGAAGAGAAGGAAAATGAATGGCGATAGTTGACATTTACATGGGTCTCACTATGGGCTTTGCATTAAATGGTTTACATATTAACTCAGTCTTCACAGCAACCCTATGATGTGTATACCACTACTATCCCCATTTTGCAGATGAGGAAACTGAGGCCCAAAGAAGTGAAGAAAAGTCACGCAGTCAGCAAGTGGAGGAGCTGGGATTTGCCCCTATAATAATAATAATCTGACCCTATAATCTGAGGTTGTAACCGTTGTTCTATGTTGCCTGCCAAGGAGATGGGGTAATCCCCACCCTTGAGGATTTTCATTTTCCCTGGGGCTATTGGGCCTGGGTCTGTGAAACAGGCTAGAGGCAGAGAATGGAACCATGGGGGCAGGGAGTACAGAATGATGTCTCCAGGACGGGGAGGGGTCTGAACTGACCTTTGGACATAGATGTGCATACATGAAGGGAGTGTCTGCACAGAGAAGTAGAGAAGTTCTGCACTAGGAAAAGAGCAGGGGCAGAGGTGACCAAGAGCATAGCTGCAGTTAATGGCTAAAGGGTTTGCAGCTGCCCAAGGAAGAGGACTCATTAGATCAAAGGCTGCTGTTCAAGTGGACAGGGGTCATGGTGCTGGGCCCTGGGGATGGAGCAAAGACTTGGAATCTGACAGATTAGGTTTAAATTTTGATTATGCCACATGATCCTCAAGTGACCTTAAGCAAATTACCTAACGCCTATTAGTGGAACTTCTGTTTCAGTTTCACCAAATGCAAGATAGGAAGAAGGGCTATAGAACAATAAGGAGAATCATGTGCCTTGTAAAGAATTCATTTATTTATTTCTTTAAAAATATTCACTGAGTACCAATTACATGCCATATGTTGGGCTAGATGTTGGAACAATAAACAAAAGAAACATGAGGGCTGCCCTCCTGGAGCTTGCCTTCTAACTGGGGAAGCAATAATAAATAAGCAGACAAAATAATTTCAGGTTACCAGAGGGGGGATGAAGAAAACACAGGGGTAGGGCTGAGTGGAGTTAATGGCTTTGACCGTGCCAAGGACAGTGTGTGTCAGGTAGGAAGTAACTGATACATGGGAGCTTTCATTTTACATAATTATCAGGTGGAATTCAACATATGAGAGGAGCCCATGGTGTCAAATACTCTTTGCTGCCTACCCAGCAGGTATTTCTCCTTTCTTCCTTGCTTACAGACCCCAGTTGAATCTATTCATCTTCCAGCACAGGGAAGAATCCCAGCCAATCATGGCAATCCCACTCACTTTGCCAGGGGCTGGTTTAAGGGAAATCATGTGACTCGGTTCTGGCTGAGATGTGAGGGGGCTTCTGGGTGAGACTCCTCCTTGCTCTAAGAAATGACCAACCAAACAAAAGGCATATAGAGAAAACAAGCTGTGCTCTCTTCTCCTGATGCTTGCATATGAATGTTGAAAATGCAGTAGGCTTCCTGGGACCATGAAGGAGCTGGCCTAGAGGGCAAGCCAGCATGCTGAGTGTAGCAGAGAAGAAAGGGGAAAGAATATGCGTTTATAATGCTTGTTGGGAGGCACTGAATTCATTGCCTCGGAGCCACCCCTTACCTCTTAGGTAAGATAATACTGTGGTACTTACTGTTCAAGGCATTTGGGGTTGGATTTTCAGCAGCCAGAGCTGACTGATAGAGGCACAACATAGTGACAATGAGGGGTCCTAGGAGCAGGCTTCTGGTTCTTCCTCAGGGGTGGTGTGGTGATAATAGGAGAGGAAGAGACTTCGACTCTGTTATTGATGTGCAGCTTTGGAAGATCCAGCCCCAGATTTAGCAAAACAACCCTGAAAGTAAAGTAGGGAAGTCCTTCCTGATCCCGTGGCCTGCCGGAGTGTCTCCTGAGGACACTGCTCTTCAAGTGTGGGCGTGCCTACTCCTGGGAACTCCCAGAGGCAAGGTGCCGAAAGCACAGGAAGCCCAGGGTGGATGTGCTACATCTTCAAGAAACTACCACTTCCTACAAATACGTGGGAAGTGGGCTTCCCTGGTGGCGCAGTGGTTGAGAGTCCGCCTGCCGATGCAGGGGACGTGGGTTCGTGCCCCCGTCCGGGAAGATCCCACATGCCGTGGAGCGTCTGGGCCATGGCCGCTGAGCCTGCGCGTCCGGAGCCTGTGCTCTGTAACGGGAGAGGCCACAGCAGTGAGAGGCCCGCGTACTGCAAAAAAAAAAAAAAAAAAAATGTGGGAAGAAACTCCAGAAACCTTTCTAAAGATAGGGATCATAGTATATTCACTGCTCTTCCCCCAGTGCCTAGAACAAGTCCCAACACAGAATAGGGGCTCAACAAATATCTGTGGAATTAATAAAAAAGTGAATTGAAATAAACATGGATATGTTTTAGAACTGCCCAAGTGTGGCATGAAGTTTTAAAATCCAAACAGGTAAATATACCAAGAGTGTGTCTTTATGTTTTCTATCACTAATGACATTTGTTGAAAATATTTAAGGAGCTCTCGCCTGGGCATATCCAACTGGACTTTAATTTGAGCATTACCACATATCATTAAGACCATGTCTGAATCCTCTTTCCTGGAACACGTTTGTACACAGACAGTCCCCAGTTCTCCAGGACAGCTGAGGGTTTTCCAGGAGCCAAATGAGCATCCTTCATCCAGGATAACTAGAAGGAAATAGGATCTTGAATGGCACAGTTGGGTGGCCTTTGCTAGTGCAATTGTTCTCACCTAATCTGGTGTCCCCGTGCTTAAGGGCATCACTCTCTATGCTGCAAAGCCTTGCCAGAAACCCGTTCAGTTTTCCTCACTGCCTTGGCCCACGGTGAGCTGACTCACATACCTCATCATCTGCATAATGTATTTCTTATCTATCATAGGCATTAAAACATCAAGTGGCAGCACAGGACAAAACCTGGCAGAGCCAACATCCTGCTTCCTCAGCAGAATGTACACTCTACCAGGCAGAGGTCACACCTTCTGCTTTTTCATACATCTCTGGATCAAGTCCTGGTGACCTCACTGACCACTATATTCTTAAAGCTTTTTGAGCCTCAGTTTCTCCAACTGTAAAACGTGTACTACACTAATAGTTCCTTCAAAGGGTTACTGTAACTATTAATGGGGGAAAAAAATGTAAAGCGTCTCCTACAATATCTAATACTAGTTGGCAGTCAAAGGTTACTTTCCTGTTATTAGGTTGTGGTATGTGCTCCATCCCTGTTCAGGGATTTATTGAATAATCCGTCCTCTGGTAGCTTAGAGCAGACTCTGCTCTCTCGCTTCATCGGGACGGTGGTTTGAAACATAGAGGTTCTCAAACCCGCTCTGAAATTGTCATGGAGGAGGAGGCAGTGGTTTCAGGAATGGAAACCCAGGCGTAGCTGGGCCACAGCCTCCGCTCTCTGAGGTGCTCACCAGCCGCTGGATTGACAAGAGCCACAGGACAAGCAGGAGGCGAAGTGCACAGCTCTCAGGGTGTCAGAGCTGGCAAGGTCTGCACCTGAGCAGTGTCCTCTGGAAAGTGAGGTTACCAGGAGCCCGCAGAGGGTTGTGGGACGAAGATGCCTGAGATCCACCAGCCCTCTGGAGGGAACGTGGCTGATCCACAGAAGCCAGTTCTTTCACTTTGATTGACCTTTGTTATTGATCTCACTATGACAGCGTTTCAGTAAGGATCAGGCAGGAGACTCATGCTGGTTCCGATTCGGCTGTCTCCCCCGAGACACAAATAAAACTACTGAGATGCCAACAGTCAGAAAGTCATTTACTCTTCACTCACTTCTCCAGCCTGGGCCAGTGATGACCACCAAGGTATTGACCGTTGCTGAAGTCCGGTTGCATCAAGCCTACATAGAGGACGAAGGTGGGGGATGGACCACTGATGCTGGGTGATTTTTTTTTTTTTTTTTTTTTGGTACGCGGGCCTCTCACTGTTGTGGCCTCTCCCATTGCGGAGCACAGGCTCCGGACGCGCAGGCTCAGCGGCCATGGCTCACGGGCCCAGCCACTCCGCGGCATGTGGGATTCTCCTGGACCAGGACACGAACCTGTGTCCCTCTCCCATTGCGGAGCACAGGCTCCGGACGCGCAGGCTCAGCGGCCATGGCTCACGGGCCCAGCCACTCCGCGGCATGTGGGATTCTCCTGGACCAGGACACGAACCTGTGTCCCCTGAATCGGCAGGCGGACTCTCAAGCACTGCGCCACCAGGGAAGCCCCTGGGTGATTCTTTAGAGGCCACTGATGCCACCTCCTCATTGTACAGAGGGGGAGACTGAGGTCCACAGAGAAGACAGGACTTGTACTGTCACATGGCCTATGGATGTTGAATTTGAATCTGATTCTCCATCTTATGCTCCTTCCAGCCCTAAATGTAGTTAGAAGCCCACTTCTGCTCTGGAAGACAGAAAATGGCCTCTGACCATAAGAGCTGATCTTATACAACCAACCCAAGAAAAACAGAAGGCTTTGGCGTGTCTTTGGCCTGGATCCACAGAGATCCTAGGCCAGGAATGGATGGCTGGATTAACTCTTACTACCCTCCCAGCCTGAGCCCTTTGGAGCTTTCTGGTAACCCGTGAGGTTTGTAAACCCGCACGTTTGATTCTCTCCTGTAACGTGGTTTTCACAGGAACATGGGCCAGAAAGAGGTTCACACGGAGGGTTTAATTAATACTAGAAATAATGATAATAATGTGATTGTTAACATGCCATGCTCACAGGGTCAAATGCTGTTCTATATCCTTTGTGCATATTAACTCATTTAATCCTCACCACAATCCTGTCCAATCAGTTTATAAAGGAGGAAACTGAGGCATAAGAAGTAATTAGCCCAAGATCACTCAGCTTGTCCACCGTAGAGCTGGGATTTGAATTTAGCAAGTCTGACCTTGGAGCCCCTGCTTTCTCCCACGATGCCTTACTGACCCAGTTGCAGCAAGGGCTACTTTAGAACATGGCTGCACTGCAATTGTTATTTTTTAAATCATCGATTACAAATTTTGTCTCCCTGTCCTCAGGAGCTCGAGGTGGAATGGGCTCAGAAAGGCAGCAACTTCCCTCCCCCATGTCCCATCCCACCCCTCACACGCTCACAGCCAGAGGTAGTCACCTGCCCCAGCACCGCAGTCTTAGACACTTGCATGTGAAGACAGAGGAAGTCAATCCTGAATTGAGCTTTCATATTCCCTTCGGGTAAAATCTGCAGATTCTCACTTGTGCGGTGAAAAATCGCCATTTGATCTCTCTCAACTCTATGAATCTTGCCAACTGGTCTCCGGAAACCACTCAGGTGACAGGAAATAAATAAAAGGGAGCCCACTCTTTCTCTCCAGAGGAAGGGTTAGGAGGAGGGAATAACTCATCAAGGTCTCCATCCCACCACACACACACACACATACACACACATACACACACACAGCCAGCACTCCACTCTGCCAGAGGAACATTCACATTGCCTCTGAATTATGTGCCTTTGATTAATTTCTAAGGAAAAAGATCAGCTTTGCCAGAGCCTATGTTGTGTTTTCTCTAACTCAGGGCAAATAACATTTCTTCTCCAAATGTTGCTATTAGAATGAGATTTATATTTACCTAGAGAGGCTGCTCCTGAGAGAGATGCAGTGAAAAGTTTATGCTACAGACAGAATAATCTGCCCCGCTGAAATGTGATTTGCTACAGAGGGCTGTTTGGGGTTTGGATAAATGAGAAAGATAAACACTATGACTGCTGGTGGTTTTCAGTAACCTGATTACTGCGTGGAAATAGATCTCTCTCCCTCCTTCTGTGTCTCTCATCCTCCCAGCTTGTGAATGAGCCAAAACCCCAAATTTTCCAAGCTAGAGGACTGAGCTGGTAAGGCCCTGACATATGCCCACATCCAGGTTGTCCCACATGCCCATGGGCACACATGCACGCACTTAACACACACAGCACACGTGCACAGGCATGCGCACGCAGTGGCATTTGGACCTCAGCTTGGGCAGCCTGGTGGGCAGAGGGGTAAGACTTTTCCCGCCACGGTCATCTTTCCTCCAGCCAGAGATGGTGCACATTGGGCCCTAAAGGAACTACCAATATACTGGCAGGAAGCAGTTTGTCCCACAAGATAAAGCTGTGAAATTCAGACAAAGTAAAAGGAAATTCAGCTATAAACCACTTAGGTGCTCGGAGTTTTACTACTTGTGGTTTTAGGCTATGGAATAAAAGTATTCCACGGGTGTAGTTGGCTTTGCATTACTCCTGTGTATTTTGCAGATCAGAGTCAGAATTGGAAAGAGGAATCAGGAATTCTAGATTCAGGCTCTATCCTGTTTGTTTAACATTTGTGAAGCTCTCACTTATGAAAAAGGCTGTCCTGGGTCTCCGAGGAGGAATCAAATATAGTCCTTGCTCAAGGAATATCAACGCATGACCCCAAGTAGACTGAACATAAGCCCAGTGGGAAAGTAAGAGGTACCAAGTGAGAGGCACAGAGGCAAGTTGCTGCGAGAGGCATCACTTCCGACTGTGGAATGAGGCGAGGGGACTGGCCCCTCGCCTTTGAGTCACGTCGTGGAGGAGATGTAAGATTTGGACAGAAGCTGGTGGAGGAGGGAGAGAGCATTTCTGGCAGAGAGAATAGCATAATTAAAGATGGAGAGAGAGGAAAGTGGGGGACGTGTTTGGCGATAACAAACAGGCTACTCTAGGGCATTGGGCACATGCGTGGATGTAAAAGAGGGGAAAGTGGGTGGAAAATAAAATATCTTTTCTGTGTTCTCTTTGCTCCCTGTCTTCAACCACTTCCTCTTCTGGGCAGTGTGATCCTTCTTCAGGTTGCTGATCTGAAACCCATTTTCCAGGAAGCAATTGCTCTCCCCAGGTATCAGTAAGGGCTCTGTGCTCAGGACAGAGCATCAAAGTGGAAGGTTCTGGAGGGCGTCTCGGGGAAGAAACACATCTTCTACCTGCCTCCCTGCTCCCTTTGCCCAAGTTATTTCTTCTGCCTGAATTCTTCCTCCTTTCCCATCACGATTTGTCTAAATTCACACTCATCCTCTAAGATGCAACCCAAATACACGTTTCACGGGAACTTCTTTCTTCCTGTCCCCAGCCAGAAGCAACTACTCTTTCTCTGGAACCTTGAAACCCTGTGTTCCTCTGGGTTGTTATTGGAACTCTCCTGTCAACAGTGGAAAATCCCAGCTGATTAGTTGTACCCCAGCTCCCAATTCTGTGTGGTCTCTGTGTGTCTATTCCTGTACAAGGTTCTTATTATGGATCTGAAGTCAACTGCCAGACTGGGCTCAATCAGCATAAACTGTCTAAAACAGAGAAGATTAAAGGATTAAATGTTGAACCAGCTTTGAAACTTTGAATCAGCTCATCAAAAAAGTGGCCAACAGCGTGAGAGCAAGACAGCATTAGTCCAGCGCCTCTGCTCGGGGTCTGGGAAGGGGCCAGTCAGTTCTAAAGCCCAGCATCCTTCAGGGAGGCATTGAGAAAAGGATGCACCACCACCCGGAATACAAGACGTCCTCAGGTGTCCCTATCAGTGGACTAGAAGGCCCAGCATCTACGGCCCCAGCCTGGGTTCTTCCAACTGCCTCAAAACCAAACGAATCACCTTCTCTCTCCCCAAACCTGGCTTCCTCTCTTGCTTCCAACAGCAACCCCATCCATATAGTTGTGCAGTTCAGAAAACCAGAAGGCATCCTCAGCCCCTTCTCTCTTTCATCCTCCTTCTCTAGTCTGCCGTCGTCTCGTGATATTATGTACATCGTTTAACTCCATGCTTTCTTTCCACCTTTTTCTACAGTGCCCAGCCAAGCCATGATCACCCCTTCCTGGGTAATTGCGGTAGCTCCTAACTCTTTATGCCGTGCTGTCTGGCCTCCCTCATGTCCATTCCCACACGTCAGCTAGTTTGATGTCAAATCTACAGCTGCTTGCCAGCCAGCCAGGGACTTCCACTGCTGTCAGCTGGGGCCCAGTCATGCAGCCTGGTAGGTTCATGGCAAGGAATTTGAAACCATTTCACCTCTTCAGTCTCATCTTACCTGACTCTCGACTTGTCTGTCTGAACTTCAGGTGTCGTGGCCTCTCCCCACAGCATTTGCAGATTGCCTTCCTCTCTGCCTAACATGTGCATCCTCCTAGTTTTAGTTTTAGCTTTAGCTTTGCTTAGTTTTCATTGTAATTGTCATTTCCTCAGGGAGGTCTTCCTGTATCCAACAGACTGGACCATGTCCTTCTCTGATGGGCTCTGAAGTACCCTGTGCTTCTTGCTCAGCACTTTTTTTTTTTAATTTAATTTATTTATTTTTGGCTGCGTTGGGTCTTCGTTACTGCGCGTGGGCTTTCTCTAGTTGCGGTGAATGGGGGCTACTCTTTGTTGCGGTGTGCGGGCTGCTCATTGCAGTGGCTTCTCTTGTTGCAAAGCACGGGCTCTAGGCATGTGGGTTTCAGTAGCTGTGGCTCGCGGGCTCTAGAGGGCAGGCTCAGTAGTTCTGGCGCACGGGCTTAATTGCTCCGCAGCAAGTGGGCTCTTCCTGGACCAGGGCTTGAACCCCTGTCCCCTGCATTGGCAGGTGGATTCTTAACCCCTGCGTCACCAGGGAAGCCCTCGCTCAGCACTCTTAGCACTGTTTATAATTAAACATCAAGCAGTGACAAAACTATATCTTTCCTACTAAACAGAAACTGCCTCAGGAATTGAAGGCACTGTGGCTGATTTCTCATTATTGTATTCTTGGGAGATGGCAGGGCTCTGAGCACCTGGAGGTGTTAATGCATATTTATTATGAATGAATGCATTTGTTGATAAATTAATAAGCAAATGAACCACATGGCTATAAGTAAGGACCAGAAGCAGCTAGTCCCTGGGAAAGCTTCTTTATAAGTCTAACAGTAAGGCTGGTCTCTGATTTGTTTTCTTTTTTCTAGAGCTCTCCTGACCAGCAGAATGTCACTACTGCAAAGAATATGTACATGTCAAGCCCTGGACAAGGGACTGGCTCCAATTTGCGGGGTGTGGGGGTCATCTTTTGGGAACAAACCCCTCCCTGGATATTGGGACCTGCATTTTGTGTGTCCTGCCTCAGACTAACCTCTCTTCGGAGGAAACTTCCCATGTTTATATCAGTGAAGTCTAAGAGAGTTGTGGCCAACTTTCAGTATTATGAAATTTCTAGACTTTGCCTTAGAAAATGGCCTTCCAACTTGTCTTCTTGGCTTCAGTTTCTACAAATACCAACCACCCTGATATTAATGCCATTTGCATTCTCCTAAAGCAGAACCTTCAATCTGTCATTCTCTTGAACAAAACCCAACAGTGTCCCCTCTACCTATAGGGTGGAGCCCAAGGGGTATGACTGAGAACAATTTAATCTTCATCTGAAATATCCTTTTCTTCAAATCTAAAATGATCTTTAAGGTACTTCCCAGCCTCATAATGTTATAATTCTGACCCCTGAGTGTGGCACTTAGGGCTCTTTCTGGCCTCATCCTACTTCCCGAATCCAGTTGTAGCCAACCCTGGATCCCAAAACACACCTACTGCTGGGGGTGGTGTGAGGGATGGGGGGAATGTCTCTTCTCCCTTCTGGCCCTACAACTTCCCATGTTCATCTTTCCCTGGCAGAATTACCAAGGCATAATTCAAATAAATCCTTGATGTGTGCTTCTATTACATGATATCAGGCCTCTGCATTGGTTAGGATAGGCTAAGCTATGCTGCAGTAACAAACGTACCTCAAACTGTAGTGTCTTAACACACAGCAAAGGTTTTTTCTCCTCTGTGGTACATACCCAGTGCAGTTCAGCAG
>NW_006797481.1:9541318-9559898 GCF_000442215.2 Lipotes vexillifer | reverse complement strand
CAGTTCAGCAGGAGGCTCTTCTCCTCAGAGAAACCTAGGAACGTAGGCTGACAAAGGCTCCATAATCTAGAATGTTTCTGGGGGAAAAAAGAACAGGTAGAAAGTTGACGTGCTCTTCTTGTGGTCCAGAAGTGATACTCATCACCTCCACTCACAATGTACCGTCCAAAACGAGTCACAGAGCTCTGCTTAAATGCAGAGGGGCAAGCAGATGTGGGTAGCATCTAGATATTCCATGATCAGTAAACGCTTCTGCCAAGGCAAGTAAAACATTAGTGCATACTAAATTATCAATAAAGGTCTGCTCATCGTGGGGCACAGTGCCAACTGATTTTCTTTCGATTCTGAACACAAACAATGTTTTATGCCTGGAGATCTTATTAATTGACTGAAGGCCAGACTTTGGCCTTGCCCTGATACTAGCTCTGTATTATGTTTGTCTCACTTTCCTTACTAGAAGATAAATGCCTTTAAAGCAGGGGCCCTTTCCATTATTAATAAGTAACTTCCTCAAGCAGCAGGGTTAGAGGAAAGCGCTCTGGGTATGAGTGGAGCTTTATCTCTGGCAAGCTGCATGATCTTGGGCTAATTATTTAACCTCTGAAGACAGAATAACCTTGAATTTCAGAGCAAGGGTACAGAACCTCCTTTGTTTACATACCAGCTCTGTCACCCACTATATGTACAACTCTGGGAAACAGTCTCTCAAAGCCTCAGTTTTCTCATCTGCACAATGGAGATAATAAAGTATCTACCTTATAGGGTTGTTGTAAAAACAATGTGTGCAGACTTCTTGCCTGGTGCCTGGCACGGGTTAAGCACTTAGTGTTAGCGCTTAGTGAACCCTGGTTTCTTCAACTATAAAACCAGCATAATGACTCCCTCCATGCTTATCCCATGGTATCCTTTGGGTACCAAATCAAAATGAGCAGAAGTTAAAAGCACATTGTAAAGTGTCACATACTATTAGGTGTTTCTGCTGTTATTAGGCAATGCAGATATAAAAGAAACCTCTAATGCAGGTTTGGGCACAGAGTAGGTGACTAGCAGATATTTAGTGAAATTAACTAAATATAATCAGCAAGAACAGGCGGCTTTTCTAATTGTTTGGCACCAGATATACCCCCATGAATATTCCTGTTTGCATTTCAGGTGGAAAGTTCTCAGCACACTTCCAGGCACACACAGGGGTATCCCTCCTGGTGGCTCAGGGTGTTCTCCATGGCCTGGGAAACTTCAGCTCCCTCCCTCATATGCCCCATCCATCATGCTTCTTGTCCCCCAGTGCAGGTGGTAGTTGAACCAGTGGGCCTGCTGCTTGCTTGGTTGCATTCGTATCATTGGAGAGAAACTAGAGAGAGCTAGTTTCACTTCGAAAAGGGAAGTGGTCCATTCTCTCTCTGGTCCTACTCATTTTTCACTTTAAGACAAGACAGAAGGAATCATATTTCTTTCTGAAGTCTTTATTTTCCTGTCAATAAAAATCTTGTTAGCTGCCTGGCTGGGCAGGGTTTAACACTGGCGTGCTCATTTGGTCAATCCTGTTTCTGTTCCTTTATTAACCCTGGTTCGGTGTTGGACAGTTGAATTGCTGGCTCCTTCAAGATCAGAGCTCTCAGGTACAGTCACCAGCCCAGGACCAGTACATTGGTCTGGAGTCTTGTCTTCTCATTAGTTTGATGAACATTCACCACTCATCCTACAAGGAACTGTGAGGGGCGTAGAAAAGCATTAGAGGTGGCTGGGGATGGCATCATGGGGAGTGATGTGGGTAAGAGCGTGGTCGCTGGAGTCCGATTTCCTGGGTAGGAAGTGTGGCTCCATCAACTGAGGACATTTCTGTACCTATTTATGCTCAAGGGTCCCAGGTCACTCATATTGTTGAAATAATTGTTGAATATAAAGTACTTGGCTTAGTGCCTGGAAGGAAGGAGGTAGGCAATAAAGTCTCACATTGATAATGATTATTCAGTGTTAAACTGTGGATTGAAAAGCACCTGTTAGGTGGCAGGAGCTGTTCTGAATGCTTGGAATGCATCAGGGAACAAAACAAAAATTGCTGTCCCCATAGAGCTTGCATGATAAGGATGACGATAGAGATGATGATAAAGATAATGATGATACTGAAGATGGTTCCTGTCCTCCGGGAGCTTAAAATCTACTGGGGGAAATAAAATGAATCCCCATGTAGCCATGGCCTTACCCTGTGACACTTGCAGCCCAATGAATTTCTCTCGTACTACACAGTAGGATCGTTGGGGGTCCACAGAACGCTCTATTCATCTCTGGGCCTCCGCTGCCTAGTTTTCTGAGTGTATTAGTGAGTCTCTTGTATTAAATTTCCAACCTCAAGACGGGGTGTGGCCTGTCATGGGAGAGAAGGATGGCTCAGGGAGGCCCTGTTCAACCAGAGAAAATATGACAGGGTGATGGAGGACAGAGATCATTCATTTCTTCATCCATTCATTCAGAAATATTTCTCAAGCACCTAGGCGGTGGCAGGAACTGTGCCAAACACTGTGAGGGGCACAGAGATGAATGAGGCACGGTGCTGGGTCACACCTCACCAGAGCCAATGATACGCATGGGTGGCTATTTCCCTACGGTCATTGGGTCATTGTGAGGAATCTCATGCCTGCATTTCCAGCCTTCATCCCCTTCCTCTGCAGTGGGAGGAGGGGAATGGCTGCAACTGAGAGAAGCGTGTTTGGGCATAGAACCACCCACTGGAACACAGACCAAGGAAAACCAGAGGAAACTGTTCTGTCCTCCGCGGTCTGACTGGGAACAGCATTAGCAACGTCAGTGTCTCTAGAGAAGAAAATCAATTGCATAAATAACTGAACTGTAAGTCAGTGAGAAAGGTTCCACACGCGAGTCAATACCTTCTACAGCCGATGCTCTGAGAGTTCGTCATGACAAGAGAATGTTGATGTTGCAGCGATTTGAGGATTTGTTGGTCACCCTTAGATGCTGTATTTGTTTCACACCTGGTGTCACCTTGTCAAGGCCCTGATGTTAAAGACAGGATGAGTTCTCTGGGATGGAGATGACCTCCTGAGTGATGGGCACGTGAAGAAGCAGGAGAAGGAGGAATAAGAAGAAGAGATACTGACACTTTAATAGCGCTGTCTATTCTGAGGGCTGTTACATGTGGTCCTCCAAACAACCAGTAGAGTGGACAGGAAACGTATGTATCTGTTAGTTTCAGTTTCCTCAGTTGTAAAATGGGACAAGAGACTTAGCCAAGGTCTTAAAATTAGTAAGTGTCAGAGAGGAGTCTAAAACCCAGGACTCCCGGATCCAAGTTTAGTGCCTTTCCCGCCATACCAGCCAGCTCACTGCTTGTGACATAGACTTGAGTAAAGAAACTTCTGGATGAGTAGATGGTTTCTCTAGAACACTAGTTCCTTAACAATGTTAAAGGTATCACACACACACACACACACACACACTCTCTCTCTCTCTCTCTCTCTCTCTCTCTCTCTCTCTCTCTCTCTCACACACACACACACACGCACACACACAGGCATTTCTGTCAAATAAGTCAGCGGTCACTAGAATGAGGAAAGGTAAATGGGCTTCATTGCTGCAGGACTTCTCAGTGCCTTGATAGGCTCACTTAACACGGGACTCCTCGAGACTATTCAAAACAGGGAGAAAGGATACAATTCCATTCCATTCCACGCTTTCTTCATGGATTACTTGTAAGGACTAGTTTTCTAAGAAACAAGCTTACAGAAACCCTGCTTTGATTTGTAATTTTCTTTTTTTGAAAATTGTTTTGAAAAAAATTTTTAAATTAATTAATTTATTTATTTTTGGCTGCGTTGGGTCTTGGTTGCTGTGCACGAGCTTTCTCTAGTTGGGGCGAGCAGGGGCTACTCTTCATTGCAGTGTGCAGGCTTCTCATTATGGTGGCTTCTCGTCGTGGAGCACGGGCTCTAGGCGCATGGGCTTCAGTAGTTGTGGCATGCAGGCTCAGCAGCTGTGGCTCGCAGGCTCTAGAACACAGGCTCAGTAGTCGTGGTGCACGGGCTTAGTTGCTCCGTGGCAGGTGGGATCTTCCCGGAACAGGGCTTGAACACTTGTCCCCTGCATTGGCAGGCGGATTCTTATCCATTGCGCCACCAGGGAAGTCCCTGTAATTTTCTTCTTTAGTTCCCTCTAAAAACCTCAGAGAGACACCCGCATGAACCAGGGAGACTCAGGGGATGGTAGCTCAGTGATTAGCGGCAAATTTGTTTCTGGCCTGGGTGACCTTTACATCCAGCCCTCTGTTCTTACACAGGTCTGTACTTCAAAGGCCTCATATCCCCAGGAGAGGGCTGACCTGGTGGTCAGGGGGCTCTGCCACCACCCTGAGGTGTGACCTTAGGCAAGTCAAGTTCCCACTTTGGACCTCAGATTCCTGTCCTGTAAAGAGTGCATGAGTCTCACCAGGACACTTTGTTAAGATGCAGAATCTTGAGTCCCACCCCAGAGGTTGCCATTCGGTAGGTTTGGGGTGAGGCTTTGGAATCTGTATTTGTAATTGTCATGTCAGGTGATTTTGGTGTGAAAGCCTGTCTACACTAGGGCCCTGGAGAGATTTATTCAAACCAGTGAGGACCACAGAGAGACCTCTGAACATATGAAAGAGATGAGGAAGTCAGCCTTACACATCAAGTGATGTCAGGTATACACATCCAGCTTACCGCCTACCTTTCTGAGAAGATGGCCATCCCCCATCTACATCTTCTCCTTACCTGGGATTTACTATTCTCTTTTTATTCATCTCTAGTTGGTAATTATTTACGAACAGCTCTCCCGGGGAGTGGGGAGGAATCCCTTTCTTTATCTACAATTCACTGCCTATTACAAGGTGTTAAAAAAACCCCATAAATCATATCACACTTTTAAGTGTATATGCTGGAAATACCACCATGGTGGTAAAAATCCATTTGTAATCTGCTTAAAAGCTGTTTTGAAATGGTGGGTTCTAGAAGAGAAGTTGGCCCTTTAGAGAAGTTTTTCTGCTATACTGAGAGTTACATAATCCCAAGCTCTGTTTGGAGGCGAGCTGCCAAGAGTTTGGGCTGCTAAAAGAACAATCATTTTCCAATTTCACTTCAAACCGGACATGGATAAGAAACTTTAAAATTAGGAAGGTTTTCAAGTGAACATAAATTACTTTGGTAATCAAATGTAAGTTATTAAAAAAAGGTTTAGAGAAATGAAGTAGGATTGGGAGTCTGAGAGTACTGAAATCCTTCCCCCACTGGCAAACTGGCAGAGGCAGTTCTGATTATGAAAAGACTGTGGTGGCAGTTCCCACTCCTGACACCAAGATTGTTGTCCTTCCCAGTTTTCACTGCTGTCAGAGGGAGAGGCAGTAGAAACAAGCAGAAGGTATACAGATATACTTAGTGTCTTGGGCTTATTTTCTAGTTACTTGTGCTCATATTGTATACAGGCTATTTACCTTACTTTTCCACGTGGCATTATAACACAACAGCTTACCCAAGTTGCTACAAATCGTTATAACATCATATATAAAATTTCATTGTTTTCCATCACACTAGTACACTCTAAATTCATTTAGTCATTACCCTTTTATTGGACATTTTGGTTATTTCTATTTTTTTCTCTTGTAGAAAAAGAAAAAAATTGCAATGAACTTTCAGTGCATAGAGTTTTCTGTATTTAGAATTATTCCCTTAGAAGAGATTCTAATATAGATTGAATTCTGGTACCACAGCAGTGTAATTGTCCTCAATTTTTCTTTATTTTTTCAAAATGCTTGGAAGAGCTTTCGAAGACAAAGTGGTCTGAAATTACCTCCTGGGAGGGGTCTGATTTCAAAATAAAGATTTATGAAAAGAAAAAAAATCTATGCAAGTCTAGATATAAAATCAGGATGCTACTAACTACTAATTGATCATATTTATGGTTTAATAAGAAAGCTATGAAGGGACTTCTGTGTGTTTAATTCTTTAAAGCTTCTTTTGCATATATATCATCTTTTCACTCATTTGAGTTGAAAGCATCACCTGAATGTTTAGCCACAAAGTCTAATTCATGGTAGTAACAGTGATATATTTCAATATATTCATGTTAGACATGAAAATACTCTGAAAATTTTTCATGTTGCTGTTATACCCATCAGGAGAGTTATTGGGCTATTATTTGACCATTGTTCAGAATGAAGAAGCAGAACACAGCTTGGAGGAGGGACTTGTTTTTTAGTTCACAAGGCTAAGTAGAGGCAACACTGATGCCTGGGGCTGTGTTTCCTGATTCCCAGACCTGTGGTTAATGGGAATACTTTTATCACACTAATGTAAATCAGTCTTCATCCCTCCATTTATCTCTATGTGCAATAAATGGCATAATGATTGTACCTAAGAGGGGGTCAATACCTAGATGCTGGAAATAAAAGGATTAAAAAAATGATTCTCTGTTCTCAAGAAACTACCATGATAATGGGAGAATCATAAATGCCAATAGATTACCTACAATTTGAGTATGTGTAACTCTGTTACGCAGTTAAATATTGAGGGCACACAAAAGGGACGTAACTAACAAGCAGAGAAGTTGGGGAAGGCTTCTCCAAAGCAAGGACATCTGAAATCATCCTTAAAGGAAAAATATGTTTACAAGTCAGGGATTAGGTGTGTGTATTGGGGAAGGACATTCAAAGCGGAGGGCATGGGAGAAGCCTAAGCAGAGAAGCGTTAAGGGTCATAGACTCTTCTAGGAATGGTGATATCAATTCAGTGCCATTGGGTCTGAAGGCTTGGAGGGTGGATGAATGGGCCACAAGGCAGGAGGCACTGGGCAGTAGAGGATGTGCAGGTCATTGTAAGAAGCTTGGACTGAGAGCACCGGGCACGGGGCAAAGGGAGTCAGGAGTGTCTTGCAGGTTACGTCGTGTGTGTGTGTGTGTGTGTGTGTGTGTGTGTGTGTGTGTGTGAGAGAGAGAGAGAGAGAGACAGAGACAGAGACAGAGACAGAGACAGAGAGGGACAGAGGGAGAGACAGACAGACAGAAAGAGAGAGAGAGAGGGACTTCCCTGGTGGTCTAGTGGTTAAGACTCCGACACATGTAGACGGGAGATCATTTATGAGCCCTTTGCAAGGAGGCAGGTGAAGGCTGAGGATCCAGCTAAGGCAGTGATAGCCAGGCTGGAGAGAAGAGGCCACATGTAAGACATATTGACAGAATCGAGCTTTAATTAAATGTGGGGACTAAAAGAGAATCAGCTACTTAGGATAATTTTAAGACTTCCAGTTAGGGAAAGTGGGGGAAGAGTAGAACTGGAAGGTGCAAGAAAGAGAATCAGCTGGAGGGAAGAAGGTAAGAAAGTGAGTTACGTTTGGGATGTTTGGAGGGAATCCAGGTAAAGGCGCGGCAGTCGGAGATGTGAGCGGGGCAGTTAGAGCAGGGGACAGAGATTTGGAAGTTGGAGCAAATGTAGGTTGGTGTAGTTGAGGAAGGAGTGGGTGGGGTCATCCAGAGAGGACAGGCCGAGGGAATAAGAAAACAGGAAGGAACCACACCTGGGAAATGCTGACCTTTACTAAAAGGACCCAGCAATGGAGCCTGAGAAGGAAGGGGAGGAAAGGCGAGTAAAAGTAGCGATTTGGAAACAAAGGGAGAAAAACCTGTTGTTTCTCTGCCTGAAAATTTCCTGTTAGAAAGAGGGTCAGTATAACCCAGTTAGGACTCTTTTTGCAGCAAGCGCTAAACTGGACAGGACACAGGGCCCACAGCCTGCCCTGGGGAACCCAGGTTGCATGGTCGTCCTACCTTGGCAAGAGCCGACTGAGGTAGCCGGTGTTGCCCTGGGGAAAGCGTCTCAGGGAGCTGCTGCAGAACTTAATTGTCCTCATTTTCTAAAGCAGGTTGGGGGAAGAGATTAAAGAAGGAAAGAAAATAACCGCACATGGTCACTGGCTCCCTGATTGGTGCTCCATTTATTTCATCTCCTTTAATGATTTCATTAAATGGAGGTGGTATCTGATTGGGGAACCTCTTCATCATCCTTATGTTTCAGGTTCCATCACAGACCTTTCCAGTCTCTCTTTCACACTCCCATCCCCAAGAAGCGGCTTCCTTTTTCCAATTGGTTGGGTGCTAAGGGTCTGCACACCCATTGGCCCATCATTCTTTTCCCAGGTGGTTTAAGACCATAGAGTCCCTGTTTCCTCTTCTTGTTCTGGAAGTGATCTGATCCTCTGTCTGATCCCCACTATTCTCTTCTTTGTTGCCAAGAGTAACCTTTGGGGAAGGTAGATGGTTATGACTATCTATTTTGCCTGAATTTGGTTCAGTTTTTGGAATAGGGAAAAATATTAAAAATATTAAGAATTACTGGCTGTGCTCGGTTCTTTGTGGCTGTCTGGAGGGGTGGGATAGGGAGGGTGGGAGGGAGGGAGACAAAGAGGGAAGAGATATGGGAACATATGTATATGTATAACTGACTCACTCTGTTATAAAGCAGAAACTAACACACCATTGTAAAGCAATTATACCCCAATAAAGATGTTAAAAAATAAAGAAAGAAAGAAAGAAAGAAAGAATTACTGGCTGTGGATTCAGGCTGCACTCCCGAATCCAGATGTCCCCAATCCAGTTATTAAGGTGATGTTGACAACCGCGCCCCCCCCACCCCCAATTTGACTCATGGCTACTTTTAATCTTATTCAGATTCTTATCTGGAGGAGGAGAAAAGCGTTGTTTATTGACCTGTTCAAATCCCAACATGTGCTCACTTTACATATGAGGAAGTGGAACTCACTCACTTTATAAATGTCAGAGCAGGAGTTAAGCAGAGTCTAAACCCAGAGAGTCACCTAAACTCCTTGTCCTATTCCTGTTGCTCCACGCTGTCTCCTCAGGTTGACATTATGCTGTTGACAAAAAAGAAAAAACAGTCTCACAGTCAAATTATGTGATCCCAGTTACAATGATTCACTTAAGCCAGCTTTTCATGTCCTGCCTGCTCTCAGGCTATCAGTTCAGGAAGTGCTCTCTGGTCTGTTCCCACGAGGTGTATTCTGAGATGGCCTTCTCATCGGCTGTGCTGGGAAAGAACCGACTATTGACACGGCAGGCACTCTTCCTTTCCCTAAAGATTCCACTTCTCTGGATGACGCCAGCTTTCCTAATGGGGAACAGGAAAAGGGTCCAGTTTCTCTGCAGGACCATTCAAGCATTTTCCCAGGGCAGGATGAGCCTTGGGAAAGTTACAGGAATTTCCCCGCAGGCTCTATCGTGCTCTGGGCTGCAGAGAATTCTTGCCTGTTTTTCTCTCACCCTAACCATCACCTCAGCAGCCCCTCCCTGCCGCCTAGCCAGGCAAGGGCACGCATGTGAGAATGCCTTGCACTTACTCCCAAAGCAGCACTGTATTATTTCATTGGTCCTAACAATCGCTCTGTGGGTTCATTTTCCCAAGTGAGGAAACTGAGTCATGGAGAAGTGATGAGCAGTGTTCCAGACATAGATGGTAACCGGACATAGATGGGGACTAAGCTAGTGTAAATCATGGGTCTGGGTCTCTCTTCTTCTGGAGCTCTTTACCCTATAAGAGTGAGTATATGTAATTTAAAAATTATATCTCAACATATAAAAAAGGAAAAGGAAGTAGAAGTGACTTGGAAAGAGTAGAAACTGGGAGATTCTCATACTCGGCTTCCCCTTTACTTGCTGTGGTCCCCTCCAAGCCCCTTCTACAGCATGCACTGGCACAGATTAGATTCTGAGTATGTATTTTCTGATTTTAAAGTCTGGATGTTTGGACCAAGAAAAGAAAAAAGTCTTAAGACTGAGACTTGTGGTATGCTGGAAATGTCTTTAGACCAGTGTCACCAATTTTAGGTTCAAAACACTATCTTCTGGCCTTAATTGAGGCAAAGTGGTGTAGTGTGAAAAGTATGGGATTTGGAATTGAAAGACCCAAGTACAAATCATGGCTCTGCCACTTACCATGTGGCTTTTAAAAACATTGTTTTATTGAAGTGTAGTTGATTTACAATGTTGTGTAGTTTCTGCTGTGCAGCAAAGTGATTCAGTTATACATATATATTCTTTTTTTCAATACTCTTTTCCATTACGGTTTATCATAGGATATTGAATATGGTTCTCTGTGCTATACAGTAGGACCTTGTTGTTTATCCATTCTATATATAATAGCTTACTTCTGCTAACCCCAAACTCTCCATCCTTCCCTCAGCCCCTCCCCCTTGGCAACCACAAGTCTGTTCTCTGTGTCTGTGAGTCCGTTTGCTGTGTGGCTTTGATGGATCACGTAATCTCTGAGTCTCAGCATTCTCACTGGTGAAATGGGCTTACGTCCCCTCAGCCTCACAGAGCTATGGTGAAGAGCATATTTTAAGGACACATGTGAAAGCTTTTAAAAATGTTATTCATTTACATGTGTGTGTTATTTGCTATTGTTATGGCCACTTCTGTCCTTTGAAGTGGCTGAGTTGCAGATATTTACAGGTGCCACCTTTCATTAGGTAGAAGCTACCAACATTAAATTGGCATCTCGTTTACATTTTCCAAAGAAACCTTGGAAAATAGTTAACAGCAACCACAAGCAGGTGGAGGAGGTTAATGGGTATAAAGAAGCTGTCACTGACCAAAGAAAAGAATCTGTTGGGTTTCCATGGTTACTGCCTTTTGGATATTCAGAAATCAGAAGTACTCTTAACATCTTTGAGGCAGCAATGAGGTTCACAACTGAAATGAGGTGGCAAAACCCACCAAGTATAGACATGTTTTTTTTTTGACTGCGTTGGGTCTTCGTTGCTGCGCGCGGGCTTTCTCTAGTTGCGGCGAGCGGAGGCTACTCTTCGTTGTGGTGCACGGGCTTCTCACTGCGGTGGCTTCTCTTGTTGCGGAGCGCAGGCCCTGGGCACGCAGGCTCAGTAGTAGTGGCACACGGTCTTAGTTGCACCGCGGCATTCCAGGACCAGGGATCGAACCCGTGTCCCCTGCATTGGCAGGCAGGTTCTTAACCACTGCACCACCAGGGAAGTCCCCAGACATTTAAAAATATCCAAATTCACCCTGTGAGTTGTCATCTGTTACACGCTTTGAGAGCTGTGAGACACGTTGAATTTGGGACTGAAATGACACACGGCTGGTAGCTTGTTGATGGGACAATATTGAGCTGGGCTTGTCCACTGCAGAGACTCAATCAGTGGGTCTCAAAAGCCTTCTGGGCACAGGTGCTACCTTCCTACTTAGATCATGGTGAGGGCTCTAAGGCTGGAGATGTGATTGGGTAAGGAGTAAGGCACGGTGGGTGAGCTGCTGAACAGATACGAGCTTGGGAAGCTCCTACTCATTCTGACACATTCTTTTACTTTGCTAAACCTTAAAAAATAATCGAAAGTCAACAACCTCCAGCCAATGTGATGTCACAGTTGTACATCTTGATAAGAAAATTTGAATATACATAAGCCAAAAACTAGTGAATAACTCTGCACACTCTCTGCACTGCTTTGAGAATTAGATCAGTGTCACATCAAAAAATATTTTTATTTTAAAATAATAAAATCTAAAATAATAAAAATTTAAAATATAATAAAATAAGACATTTTATTTATTTATGTTTTTGGTACGTGGGCCTCTCACTGTCGTGGCCTCTCCCGCTGCGGAGCACAGGCTCCGGACGCGCAGGCTCAGAGGCCATGGCTTACGGGCCCAGCCGCTCCGCGGCATGTGGGATCTTCCCGGACCGGGGCACGAACCCGTGTCCCCTGCATCGGTAGGCGGACTCTCAACCACTGTGCCACCAGGGAAGCCCTAAAATAAGACATTTTAAAATAAAAGAACTCGTGGATGAAATCCTTCTGTTCCTCCCATGCAGCTGGAGTATAGGAGAAAGGTGTTGACCTGGAATTTTATATGAGATGATCAATGTAACTTTTTAATTTTATTTCTAATGGCTATATTTTTCTTGGCTCACTTCCATTTTGCTAACGCACATTTGACGTGGAGGTAATAGGTAAGGATTCAGTTAGATTTAAAATCTACATTGTAGATCCCTTGGCATCTTGACACTTGTTCAAATGAAAATGTATGGCAAAATGTGTTTTTCAAAGTGAGATTTTGAAGGAACAGAGACCTGAAATGTAATGCATCTTGTGGAGAACAAATGGTTTAACAACTTTGCAAATTAATAAAATAGATTTGTTTCTTGATTATTAAGCGTTCTTCATTAGGATGGTTAAGAAAAGAAAAGGGGAAAGAAAGAAAGAAGCCTCAAACCATCTACAGATGCAGGCAGACAGGTCCACTTTGGACTCTCTGAAGCTATTTTAATATCTTACTGTTCAAAGCATGATAGGAGGACCAGCTGCAAAGAATCACCCAGAATTTTGTTAGAAATGCTGGATCTTAGGTCCCACCCCAGACCTTCTGGACCAGAAGCTTCATTTAGCAAGATACCTAGGTGACTTCTATGAACATTACGGTTTCCTTGGCTTTGGTACTTTCAGTTCTCAGGGCTGAACTTTGGGAGCAATCCTAAACTAGATGCCAGACTAGACCTCTTGAGTCCTAAGGAGCCAGACCACTGATGTTCGGAATGATGGTTTAGTTCCCAAACACACAGGAGACATAGTTCTGTGAGTGACCTACTGTCCTTTTGTATGAGCGACTGCCTCTGGCACAGGGCTGTGGGTGAATCAGAGCATGTGATTTATTGGACATATATTTAGAAAGAAAACGATTGCCCAAAGAAGGAGGGCGTGGGACTTCCCTGGTGGCGCAGTGGTTAGGAATCTGCCTGCCAATGCAGGGGACACGGATTTGATCCCTGGTCTGGGAAGATCCCACATGCCATGGAGCAACTAAGCCCATGTGCCATAACTACTGAGCCTGTTCTCTAGAGCCTGTGAGCCACAACTACTGAGCCCACATGCCATGACTGCTGAAGCCCACGTGCCTAGAGCCTGTGCTCCACAACAAGAGAAGCCACTGCAATGAGAAGCCCACACACAGCAAGGAAGAGTCGCCCCTGCTCGCTGTAACTAGAGAAGCCCGCACGCAGCAACAAAGACCCAAATGCATCCTAAATAAACAAACAAATAAATAAATAAAACAACCTTTCTTTGGCTTAAAAAAAAAAAAAAGAAAGAAGAAATATGAAGAAACAATATCACTCATATCTGTTTTTCATTATAAAATAATATTGCTGGTTTGCAGGCTTTCTAGACTCCTCAGGGTATTCTATTGCCAGTCTGAGGGTTTTTTTTCCTTTTACATATTTAGAAGCTATTTAATAGAAATGTTGCTGCATGGGAACAAAAATATTTTTCTCACAAAATGTTCCCATTCAATCAGTTGCCACATATTTTTGTTCCATGCGGCCCTTCATAAACTAACAGTATCTGTAGGCAATGCAACTGACATAGCATCAGAGGAGTAGGTTTATATGTTTAAAGTGGGTATATGATTTCATGTCCAGGGATTTATTTTTAGACAAAAAAATCATTGATTTAAAAAAAATTTTTTTTAACATCTTTACTGGAGTATAATTGCTTTACAATGGTGTATTAGTTTCTGCTATATAACAAAGTGAATCAGCTATATGTATACATATAACCTCATGTCCCCTCCCTCTTGCGTCTCCCTCCCACCTTCCCTATCCCACCCCTTTGGGTGGTCGCAAAGCACCGAGCTGATGTCCCCATATGATGCAGCTGCTTCCCACTAGCTATCTATTTTACATTTGGTAGTGTATATATGTCAATACTACTCTCTCACTTCGTCCCAGCTTACCCTCCGCCATCCCTGTGTCCTCAAGTCCATTCTCTACATCTGCATCTTTATTCCTGTCATGCCCTTAGGTTCATCGGAACCTTTTTTTTTTATTATTTTTTTAGATTCCATAGATATGTGTTACCATACGGTATTTGTTTTTCTCTTTCTGACTTACTTCTCTCTGTATGACAGACTCTAGGTCCATCCACCTCACTATAAATAACTCAGTTTTGTTTCTTTTTATGGCTGAGTAATATTCCATTGTACATATGTGCCACATCTTCTTTATCCATTCATCTGTTGATGGACACATAAGTTGCTTCCATGTCCCGGCTATTGTAAATACTGCTGCAATGAACATTGGGGTGCATGTGTCTTTTTGAATTATGGTTTTCTTAGGGTATATGCCCAGTAGTGGGATTGCTCGGTCGTATGGTAGTTCTATTTTTAGTTTCTTAAGGAACCTCCATACTGTTCTCCATAGTGGCTGTATCAGTTTACATTCCCACCAACAGTGCAAGAGGGTTCCCTATTCTCCACACCCTCTCCAGCATTTATTGTTTGTAGATTTTTTGATGATGGCCATTCTGACTGGTGTGAGATGATATCACATTGTAGTTTTGATTTGCATTTCTCTAATGATTAATGATGTTGAGCATTCTTTCATGTGTTTGTTGGCAGTCTGTATATCTTCTTGGGAGAAATGTTGTCCCAGAGGTGTCTGAGACTTTCTCAATTCTTTTCATTCTTTTTTCTTCATTCTGTCCTGCAGTAGTTATTTCCACTATTTTATCTTCCAGGTCAGTTATCTGTTCTTCTGCCTCAGTTATTCTGCTTCTGACTCCTTCTAGATAATTTTTAATTTCATTTGTTGTGTTGTTCATCATTGGTTTTTTTCTCTTTAGCTCTTCTAGGTCCTTGTTAAATGTTTCTTGTATTTTCTCCATTCTATTTCCAAGATCTGGATCACCTTTACTATCATTACTCTGAATTCTTTTTCAGGTAGACTGCCTATTTCCTCTTCGTTTGTTTGGTCTGGTGGGTTTTTACCTTGCTCTTTCATCTGCTGCATATTTCTCTGTCTTCTCATTTTGCTTAACTTACTGTGTTTGGGGTCTCCTTTTTGCAGGTTGCAGGTTTGTAGTTCTCGTTGTTTTTGGTGTCTGCCCCCAGTGGGTAACGTTGGTTCAGTGGCTTGTGTAGGGGTCCTGGTGGAGGGGACTTGTATCTGTGTCCTGGTGGGTGGGGCTGGATCTTGTCTTTCTGGTGGGTAGGGCTGCGTCCAGTGGTGTGTTTTGGGGTGTCTGTGAAATTATTATGATTTTAGGCAGCCTCTCTGCTAATGGGTGAGGTTCTGTTCCTGTCTTGCTAGTTGTTTGGCACGGGGCATCCAGCACTGGAGCTTGCTGGCTGTTGGGTGGAGCTGGGTCTTAGCGTTGAGACGGATATCTCTGGAAGAGCTCTCGCTGATTGATATTACATGGGTCTGGGAGGTCTCTGGTGGTCCAGTGTCCTGAACTCGGCACTCCTACCTCAGAGACTCAGGCCTCACTCCAGCCCAGAGCACCAAGACCGTGTCAGCCACACAGCTCAGAAGAAAAGGGAGAGAAAAAGAAAGAAAAAAATAGATAAATAAAAATAAAAAATAATAATTAAAATTTAAAAAATTATTAAAATAAAAATATTAATAAAAAAAGAGAGCAACCAAACCAATAAAGAAATCCACCAATGATAACAAGTGCTAAAAACTATAATAAGATAAGCATAAAAATCAGAAACAAGTCAGTTGCAGACAGCAAACCCCAAGTCTACAGTTGCTCCCAAAGTCCACCACCTCAATTTTGGGTTGATTCGTTGTCTCTTCAGGTCTTCCACAGATGCAGGGTACCTCAAGTTGACTGTGGGGATTTAATTCACCACTCCTGAGGCTGCTGGGAGAAATTTCCCTTTCTCTTATTTGTTTGCACAGCTCCTGGGGTTCAGCTTTGGTTTTGGCCCCACAGCTGGGTGTAGGTCTCCGTCAGGCTTCTGTTCCCGCCCAGACAGGACAGGTTAAAGGAGCGGCTGATTAGAGGGCTCTGTCTCACTCAGGCTGGGGGCAGGGAGGGGTATGGTATGCGTGGTGAGCCTGCGCAGAGGCCAGTGTGACATTGCAACAGCCTGAGGCATACCGTGTGTTCTCCCGGGGAAGTTGTCCCTGGATCATGGGACCCTGGCAGTGGCGGGCTGCACAGGCTCCCAGGAGGGAAGGTGTGGACAGTGACCTGTGCTCACACACAGGCTTCTTGGTGGCTGCAGTAGCAGCGTTAGCATTTCATGCCCGTTTCTGCTGTCTGAGCTGATAGCCGTGGCTTGTGCCAGTCTCTAGAGCTTGTATAGGCAGTGCTCTGCCTCCTGTGGGCAGACAGGAAAGGAATCCCCTCTCCTCAGCACCCTGAAACAATGGTCTCTTGCTTCTTAGGCAGGTCCAGACTTTTTCCCGGACTCCCTCCCAGCTAGCTGGGGCGCACTAGCCCCATTGTTCACGCAGCCATCCCCAGTCGTCTCCCTGGGATCTGACCTCCAGAGCTGGAGCCTTAGCTCCCAGCCTCCACCCACCCCGGTGAGTGAGCAGACAAGCGTCTCAGCCTGGTGAGTGGTGGTCGGCACCGATCCTCTGTGCGGGAATCTCTCCACTTTGCCCTCCGCACCCCTGTTGCTGTGCTCTCCTCTGTGGCTCCGAAGGTCCCCCCTCCGCCACCCACAGGCTCCGCCCCTGAAGGGGCTTCCTAGGGTGTGGAAACCTTTCCTCCTTCACAGCTCCCTCCCACTGGTGCAGGTCCTGTCCCTATTTTTTGTCTCTGTTTTTCCTTTTTTCTTTCGGCCTACCCAGGTAAGTGGGGATTTTCTTGCCTTTTGGGAAGTCTGAGGTCTTCTGCCAGCATTCAGTAGGTGTTCTGTAGGAGTTGTTCCACATGTAGATTTATTTTTGATGTATTTGTGGGGCAGAAGGTCTTACTCCTCCACCGTCTTGAAAGTCCCCCAATCATTGATGTTTAATTTTTAAAAAACATACAGTGTTAAAGAGGAGTTCAAACTAAATTCCCCAAAAAAGACTGCAGAGGAAGTAAATTTATTCATTCACTTTATTCACTCATCAAATTTACTGATTTTTTACTGGGGATACAAAGATGAATAAGACACTGTCCATGGCACTGAAGAACTCACCCTCTAGTGGCAGAGAAAGAAAGAAGACACCACAGGGTGATGAGAGCTTTCAGAGAGTACACGTGGGTGGTCTGGGAGCACACAGTAGGGGCTCTTAGTGAAACTGATGGGTGGGGCAGGAGCTGAGGGAAGTCTTCCCGGAAAAGGTGACCTCTAGGTGGAAGCCACAAAGCTACTCCCTCAATTCCTTCAAGTCTTTTCTCTGTATCAGTGAAGTCATCTGACCATCTGTATCAAGAGCAATAGTCACTCCAAACATTGTCCTCCTCCCCACCCTTTTGCCCTGCTTTGTATCCTCCATGGCACTTATTACCACCCATAGTAGCCAGCCTCCAAGACAGACCGAAGATCCCTCTATCCTGGTATCCATGCCCCCAGGTAGTCCCCTCCCGTACTGATCATGGTTAAGAACGATATGGCAGAGGCAAAGGTATGCCGCTTCCAAGGTTAGGTTATAAAGGATACCATGGCTTCCATCTTGACCACTCTTTCTCCTGGGTCACTCACTCCAGGGGAAGCCAAGTGCCAGGTTGTGAATAGATCTCCGGGGAGGTCCACATGGTGAGGAACAGAGCCTCATGATGATGCCACATGAGTGAACTTGGAAGCAGATCCCCCAAAGCCAGACACATCTTCAGATCAACCCTCATGACAACTTGACTACAACCTCATGAGAGACCCTAAGCCAAATCACCCAACAGTCTCCTGACTCTCAGAAGCTATGAGATAATATATCTGTTGTTTTGGGTACTAAATTTGAGGTAATTTGTTGCACAGGAATATCTAACTAATATGCCATTATAAGTTTACTTATAGTACATTATAAGTTTACTTATTTACTTATTGTCTCTCTTCCTCCGTAGGCTGTGACCTACGTGAGGAGAATCACTTTGCTTTGTTCACTGCTATACCTCTAGTGCATGGAACCCAACCTAGATCACAGTAGGTGCAGAGAACACATTTGTTAAATGAATGACCGAAACCTGCCGATGCTCATTCTAGTGATTTGAATGAGGATTCATCATGTTTCTATGTATACGGGAGGTCCTCAGGATGGGAAGAACTAGCTTTATTTCTCTTCTGATCTAACTGGTTGGGTGTTTTGTAAGTGAGGAACCCCAAAACTAATAGAAAGAACCCAATCAAGCTCTCCAGAGAGCAAAAGCAGAGGCATGATTTCAGCTTTCATGTTTCACATGTTTTTATTTAGTGACAATGCACAGGATAACTGACTTTTCCTATTTGGGTTCTCTTCGAAGCCAGTGACAGCAAACCAGTGTTGGGACTGGCCATCAACACAAAGTGGTAATGGAGCACCAGAGCTGGCTGCTTCCAGGGAAATATGGTCCCTGAATTATGAGCCAAAACAGACTCCATGGAAACCAGAATCCAATCCCTCTCCTCTAAGTGCCCAGCCTTGGGTCCGGTAGAGCTAGCGAGGGCCAGAGTTCCTCAAAGCTGGGGGAACGCATGGGCCAAATCTAAGCCATAACTGTGGGAACCCAAAGGCCAAGAGTCCAAAGGAAAACATGGAAACTAAAGAAGCAGGGTGATAATGGGCAAGTTGAACTGACTAGGGTCTGGGGCAAAATGAAAGCAAACCAGGAA
>NW_006797481.1:9518789-9541308 GCF_000442215.2 Lipotes vexillifer | reverse complement strand
AGGAATGCCTAGGACAGTCCTAAATCCAAACTTCCCATAGTCAGTAGTTCTTAACACTGCCTTCCCAACAGAATCACCTGGGGCAAACAGTTCTGGTTATTAATGCTTATTTCTTACCTCAAATTCACCCTTCTATGCTTCACTTTGAAATGCTAGGACTGGGATTCAGCCAACAGTATTACTCCTTTATCAGCTCTGCCAACAGGGGGCGCTAAAGGAAACTGAAATGATGGACTATGGAGAAAGGATTTTGCTCCATCCCCTTTGCTTTCTGTTCCAATCAGTGTCACCCTGGCCACAGCAGTTGGTTCTAGTAGCAAAAACTGGTTTCATTTTCCAGTTTTGCCACAATCCCAGAACCATTTGAATCTGAGATACAAGCTCTAGCAAACCAGATACAAGCTCTTCTGAAGTCTGGGTTGTTTCATTCAGCTCCACGGGATTCTTCCTCTGAGCTCAGACACCAGCAACAAGTGACAGCACCCACTCCTCCCAGAGGTCAGTGTCTCTGCACTGCAGGGACCCTCCTCTACACTCTAAGTTTTTTTTTTTTTGCGGTATGCGGGCCTCTCACTGCTGTGGCCTCTCCCGTTGCGGAGCACAGGCTCCGGACGCGCAGGCTCAGCGGCCATGGCTCACGGGCCCAGCCGCTCCGCAGCATGTGGGATCTTCCTGGACCGGGGCACGACCCTGCGTCCCCTGCATCGGCAGGCGGACTCTCAACCACTGCGCCACCAGGGAAGCCCTACACTCTTAAGTTTTAATAGCCCTGACTTCATTCCTTTGTTTCCCCCACCTGTAGTGGTAGTAGCTGCTTCCTGCATTCCTCACTAACCGGTTAAATTTTTAAAATATTATTTTAATTAAGTTCTTTGTTTCTGGTTTTGGCGTCCTGAAAGGACCCTGATTGTAGGCACATAAAAATATATACAGTTGTCTGGATTCTCCCATAACCAAATGTTGATTTAATTCATCTGCTGTGATCAGGCACAGGGCATCTTAAAAGTCCACAGGTGACTTTAATGTACAGACAGGGAAGGGAACCACTATACTAGAGTGTTCTTGAGGACCTCTGTGGAATGGTCCAACTGACTTATAGATAGAGGATCAAAGCAAGACTCTGAACTGTCCCCATTCTAAACAATTCCTTCAGCTGCCTATACTCATGTTTAGCAGAAACCACCTTCTTTTTAATTTGATGGAGTCCACTCATCCATGGAAGAGTAAGGGTCCTTTGGCTATTTACACATCCTACTCCTTAGCAGATGGTACCAACTATCTGGGGGGTGGTCCACCCTTTGGTTTCCATATTCAGAATGTCCCTGGACTTCAAAAATACCTCTGGATATCCCATTCTGTGTGGAATCAACTGAGGCAGGAAATTGCTAAATGACTGTTTCCCTGTCACTAAAAGCAAAACAAGGGACAGCTCTTGGGTATATGCAAAGGTCCCAATGTTCTCAGAAGCATTATTTACAATTGCCAAGATATGGAAGCAACCAAAGTGCCCATCAACAGATGAATGGATAAAGAAGATGTGGTACATATATACAATGGAATACTACTCAGCCATAAAAAAGAATGAAATTCTGCCATTTGCAGCAACATGGATGGACTTGGAGGGCATTATGCTAAATGAAATAAGTCAGACACACAAAGACAAATACTGCATGATATCACTTACATGTGGAACCTAAAAAATAAGACAAGCTAATGAGTACAACAAAAAGAAGCAGACTCACAGATATAGAGAACTAACTACTGGTTACCAGTGGGGAGGGGGAGAAGGGCCAATATAGGGGTAGGGCAGTAAGAGGTACAAACTATAAAGAATAAAATAAGCTACAAGGATATATTGTACAACACAAGGAATATAGCCAATATTTTGTAATAGCTGTAAATGGTTAAGTAAACTTTAATAAAAAAAGGTCTTTAGAAAAAAACAGCAACAAACTTGCATTAGCATTCAGAGAATATCCATCTTACATAGGTTCTTTGTGTGCAAATTCAATTCCCTAGCTCCTGATTTTCATTAAATAGTTCGTGTGTGTGGGGAATATTGTCAACATTACAAATGGGGTTTCTGTTTAATTCCTTTATATAACTTATCGCCAAATAAACTCCCAGAAAGGCATTCTGACCAACTGGGTGGGACCTCACAAAGAAGGATGGGTTGTTTCTGCAAAGGGAATGATTTCGATTTCCAACAAGCAGGAGCTTGGGAATGTCTGGATCTGGTGACTTGGCAGGAAGAACTATGGAATGCAGTTAAAAGGATGTTCCCAGCACAAAGGCACCCTGTTTCAGGTTTCTGCATAATGTATCTCCTTGAGTCAGACAGGGAGATGTATTTCATGAAAATTACCACCTTCCCTCTGAATGAACTTCTGTCTGCTTGGCTGTCTTGCACCAGACCATGGAATGATGCTGATCTCAGATGGCATATGTCTCAACAGATAGGAAGAGCATCCCCCCGCCTCACCCTATCTCAAATAACCATATAACAGTTCAGAATAGAAGGCAATGAAAGGGAATAAACAGACTCACAGGAAATTGGTAAAATAACAAAAGATGTGCATACACACAGACTCTAAATCATGCCACATGACACATTTTTTGACAGGCTTCTGCTCTCATCTCTCAGGGAGAAGCCTAGACCCAGCACCTGTTCTTCTTGTTATTTCTTTAAGAAAATGAGATTTGAGGTATAATAGGCTATATAAAAAAAAGTGTGTTTAAGCAAAACCACTTACAGCCTTTCAAGTACTTCTAGTTTCTGCTATTGAGAGAAACTTGGGAAAAATACTATCCAGTAAAGGAAAAAAATCTTGAAATGAATTGGGGATAGGAGGACATTTCTTTGACCTTTGATCTGCAAAGAGCTTTCTTTGGTTTGTTTGTGATTTGGGAGAAGTAGCCTTAAGTGGGGTAAGGTTGTAGATTTCTAGAGAGATAGGAAGAGTGGCTGAACAAATCATTGATTTGAACTGTTGATTTGGTGCCATGAACGTCAAATTAATCAGGAAAGCTTCCACCATGTTCTACTACTCAGAAACCTTCAATGACTCTTAAGTACCCACAGGAAAAAATCCTTGGATTGGATCCCACCACAATTTTGTACCAACTTCCTTTTTTCATTTCGGTCACTTGGAGCTATGCCATGAAAATGTTCCATTTTAGCCTAAGGATTCATGTCTTGCATTAATAATTAGGAGCACTCTTTTTTCATATCTCAGCTCCCCGTATAGTAGCAACTGTGCCATCTTGGATAAGTTCCTCTGCCTCCTAACCATCCATCCCCTCCTCTGTAAACTGAGAATGATAGTAAGATAGATCTAATAAGGTCATTGTAAGGAATCCATGTAGGTGACCAGTAGGCCCAGTTTGTATATGGGACTCGTGCTAAAATGGGAAAACCCCCCACACGCTGGGATGAGTTGGTCACTGTACACAACTTATTGTAAATGAAACATTTAGCACTGTGCCTGGTGCATAATAAATGTGATGATAGCAATCATTATATATATTTACTTCCTCTTTTCTAAACATCGGCTTGTATTCCACCTCTCCAAGCCTTTGTCTCCACCCTCCCCCCTGCACCCCATGCCTGCCATTGGCATCTCTTATCATCTCTCCTTTGCTTATCAAAATCCTATTCATCTCATTTCCCTGACCAGACTGGACACTAGTGAGGGTGGGGCAATCTTACTTAGACTTACTTAGACTTGAGTTTCCTGCAGCTCTTGGCAGAGTGCCTGCCACGTGGTCAGGGGGTGACCCATACATGTTTGTTGGTATATCAACTAATGTCTATTCTTCACCTTAGGAAAAAATTCATTCAGAGGAATCAGACTTTCTTTTTAGTTCCTTGTAAAATAGCTCGAGGAGTTTTTGTTGGCATCACCAGGAGAAATTCTGACACTGCAGGGTCATGCTTTTGCGCTCAGTGGAATGTTTTAGAATGTTCTTTTTGGAAGAGATTGTATTTCACTATTTCCTTTGTGTAAATATAACAATTACCAACACAAAGAAACTATTCTCTGAGAACTAAATTGCTTATTAACAAAAGATTTGAAATGGACTTGAATTTCAAAAGGAAACAGAAGAAATTGAAGACATGTATCTTTAAACAATAATTACACAGTTGAAAATCATATACTGGACATAATTTTGCAGATTCAATTTACTTGTTATTAGAGGAAAGATCGAAGATTAATCTTATAAATTGAAAAGTGTCTGGATTTGTTTTTTTCAAAACTTGACTTCGAATGTGGTACTTCAAATCTGGGAGTTGTGGTCCTTATTCCACATCTCAGCTGGCAATTGTTTGGAGAGATAAGTCCACTTCTCTGGTGACAGTCTCAGAAAAGTTTAAGAGCAAACAATCCCTTCATTTTACTTATGTCTTTCCATCCATTACAATTGGATCCCTTTGGAATGCTGATTATTCAATTTTCAGAATCATGCTTGTTATATTTTCCATCTCATTTCAGAGTTCATCGAGTCTGAGACCCAACCATAATATGCAGAAGCAATTGCTACTGTTTTCTCTCGTTAATGCAAGCATATGTTATTTTCCTCTGCTCCGGTTCTTAAAATACAATTCACGTTAATAAGATCTCTAAGTCTGAATTCAGAATGACTGACGGGCTCTGAATGTGATATAGAGCGATGGCAATTCATATGAACAGGCCTAGGGGAAGAAGAATTTAAGGTCATCATGGTTTTGTCCCACTAGGGCAAGACAACCGGGTCATACAGGCTTGCAAAGATTATTTAATAGCAAACATTTCCTCAAAGGAGGCAGGTAGCCACAGGCTCCCCGGGGCCCAGGAATCCTGATTAGAGAATCTGTAGCTGTCATCAGCCACAGAAGATCTAAATAACCAGGGCCTTCTATGATCTGGAACAACACCCCCTCCCCTCCATCCCCACCCCTGCCCGGCCGCATACACATGCACCCATGCTCTATTTCAAGATAACGAGGTAAAGCAGAGGAAATCAAATAAAACAAAACAAAAGAACAAGAAAACCCCATGTAATAAAAAAAAAGAACACATTTTTGTTACACCGAATTAAACATTTAGTGTAATTGACACATTTTCCAATAATGTATGGCAGGATTGAGTCTTTGATAGCAAAAGAGGTGTTACAGAATACTGGTTAAGAATATGGGCTTTATAGTTGGACAAACCTGGTTTTAAACCAGGTCCTGCCACTAATTAGCTCTATGGTCTCATGAACTAAGAAGTAGACTCTGCATCCAAAGATTTAAACTGATTGCACATTTCTGCCATTGCTTTTTTTTTAAACCATTATTTAAAAAATAATTTTTAGCTTCTCAAAATTATTCTTTAAAATGGTAATTAATTACCTTCAATCCAACTAATTCTATGCAACTATTATTTTCATCTTTGCCTCCTCTTTCAATCTGTATTCATCTACATAGTTATACTGATATGGTTGCAATCACAATTCCCATATTATTTGGTAATTTTTCTCTCACTTGATACTTTAGCTTAAACATTTTCCATGTATTTGAATCTTTCTACTTATCCTTTCAATGAATGCATTATCTTTCATCATAGTTCACACACCATAATTTACTTAACAATTCCAGAATGCTGCACGTAGAGATTGCTTCCAATTTCTTCTTGCTGGTATTGATGATGTTGTTAACTAACATCTTTATGCATACTGCTTTGTTTTTCCCTGTCGAGTTATTGACTCAAAGGGAGAAAAAAAGCCCTCATGTATTCTGAAACTGACTGCTGGAGTCTCTCAAACAATATTTACATCCTTGAAATATGGCTTTGTGTAAACTGCAGAGTTCCCTTCGGTTTCCAGCTAGAAAGGAAGGCTTGAGACCCAGTTCTCAACAGCTGTCCCTTTTGAAGAGACCTTTTGAAAACTGTCCAGTGGCACTTGGGCAAGCCCATTTATTTTAGCTTTCCTCTTTTTTCTTTTAAACGCTGTGTTACAGGAGTTTGAGGTCAGAGTAACTAACTTTTAGATAATTAGGTCCTCATAATGCCAAATCCAGGAGTCAAGACAGAGTAACCGCCCTCTACCACGTCAGTCCCTTACAAACCCGTGTTTTCCTATAATAGTGCTGCTTGAATAACCACCCACTCAATTCCAAAGCAAAGAGAGAGCCATTTCTGTTTAAATGCAGTACATCAGACACTGCAAATATGACACTCCAAATCAGAAAGGCCTATGAACAATTTCAACCACATTTAGAAACACCCTTTTTAACAATGTGGCAAATGTTGCCAATTTCAGGCCCAAGGTCATAAGTCCCTAAAGTCTGTATTGTTTTAAACTAAAAGTCAAAAATAATTGAGTGACTTTCATTTTTATGGGAAACAAGAGTTATTACAAAATGCAAAAAAAATCAAATTAAATGAAATTCCAGCGGCACCTACAACGATGCTTTAAAAGGGAAGACTGGAAGTCTGATGCTATTTACCAAAGGCATCACCAGGCTTGGGCAGCTGAGCAAGTGTAGACTGAAAATGTCTCACGAAGCTCAATTTAGGTCATTTTTATTCATTGTGTTATGCAGAGTCATAGACCTCAGAAAAACACACTAATAAAACATCACGCTCAACTTAATGGTCTCCCCTCATTCGGCACCATAATGATAAATGAAATGCCATTAGCATAAGGCAAGTCCATTTGTTGTAGTCTGTGGAGCCCAGGACTGTGACAGAATTGGAATGCAGAGAATTGACTCTTCACAGTTGAAAGAAAAAATAGACTGTGTTTTGTAACCCCACGCCAAAGCCCAGGTGGAAGTCCAAGCTCTGAGAAGGATCGGGGTCCCCAGGCTGTGAACACGGAGTGCTCAGACCGAGGTACGTGGACTGGAATGTTGCTTGGAAAGATTTTTTAAAGTAGCGTTTGAGAAAGACCAGAAAAGCAGAATGTTGGATGCTTCCAAGGGAGTCTCCCTTGCCCTGCAAAGACCCTTTATTCAGTCATTATAAAAACACCTTTGTGTTATGTTTCTACCATGGGCCAGGTATGCTGCTGAGCCCTGGGAATACAGATAGATAGAACAGAGACAAGATCCTGCTCTCCTGGAGTTTACATCCTTGAGGAAGACATTAGGATAAACAAGTTAAAAATGACACTTTTATACACTTTTCACTGCCTGGAATTATTTAACAGGATAAGGGATAGGTAGGCTTGTTAGATTTAGCAAATAAAAATATAGGAAACCCAGATAAATTTGAATTTCAGATAAACAGCAAATACTTTTTATTCAGTGTAATTATGTCTCAAATGTTGCATGGGATATGCTTGCACTAAAAATATTCATTATTTATCTGAAATTCAAATTTAACTGAGCATCTTGTATTTTATTTGACAATCCAAAGAGTGGGTAGTTGGGTGAGTGCAACGTGAAATAGAATGGTCAGGGAAGGTCTCTAGTCCAAGACCTTTTCAGGTTGTGAGGAGCCTGCCTTTTAAATGTCTATGCGATAATCACAAATAGCAAACACGCATACAGAACTTGCTTGTCAGGCACTGCTCCAGGTACTTTACATATTATTACCTTAGTTAATCTTCACAACACTGTTTGACAGATAAGAAAACTGAGGAACAGACAGGGTAACTAACTCACCCAAGGTCACTTTAGTAAGTCCACCATTGGAAGCATTCCTTTTCTTTCTTTCTTTCTTTCTTTTTTTTTTTTGCGGTACGCGGGCCTCTCACTGTTGCGGCCTCTCCCGATGCGGAGCACAGGCTCTGGACGCGCAGGCTCAGCGGCCATGGCTCACGGGCCCCGCCGCTCCGAGGCATGTGGGATCTTCCCGGACCGGGGCATGAACCTGTGTCCCCTGCATTGGCAGGCGGACTCTCAACCACTGTGCCACCAGGGAAGCCTTCTTTCTTTCTTTCTTTCTTTCTTTCTTTCTTTCTTTCTTTCTTTCTTTCTTTCTTTCTTTCTTTCTTTCTTTCTTTCTTTCTTTCTTTCTTTCTTTCTTTCTTTCTTTCTTTCTTTCTTTCTTTCTTTCTTTCTTTCTTTCTTTCTTTCTTTCTTTCTTTCTTTCTTTCTTTCTTTCTTTCTTTCTTTCTTTCTTTCTTTCCTTCCTTCTTTTCTTTCTTTCTTTCTTTCTTTCTTTCTTTCTTTCCTTCCTTTTCTTTCTTTCTTTCTTTCTTTTCTTTCTTTCTTTCTTTTCTTTCTTTCTCTTTCTTTATTCCTTCCTTCCTTCCTTCCTTTCTTTTCTTTCTTTTCTTCCTTTCTTTTTCTTTCTTTCTTTCTTTCTTTCTCTCTCTCTTTCCTTCCTTTCTTTCTTTCTTTCTTTCTCTTTCTTCCTTCCTTCTTTTTCTTTCTTTCTTTCTTTTCTTTCTTTCTTTCTTTCTTTCTTTCTTTCTTTCTTTCTTTCTTTCTTTCTTTCTTTCTTTTCTTCCTTTCTTTCCTTCCTTCCTTCTTTCTTTCTTTCTTTCCTTTCTTTCCTCTCTCTCTCTCTCTCCCTTCCTTCCTTCCTTCCTTCCTTCCTTCCTTTCTTTCTGTGACAATTTAGCTATAATGCTACTCTTTTAAAAAACTAGTATAGTTGATTTATAATATTATGTAAGTTTTAGGTGTACAACATAGTGATTCACAATTTTTAAACATTAAACTATGTATAGTTATTATAAAATATTGGCTATATTCCCTGTGCTGTACAATATAGCCTTATAACTTGTTTATTTTATACATAATAGTTTTTACTTCTTAATCTGCCATCCACATCCTGCCCCTCCCTTCTCCTCTCTCCCCACTGGTAACCACTAGTTTGTACTCTATATTTGTGAGTCTGATTCCTTTTTGTTATATTCACTACTTTTTAAAATTTTTTAGATTCCATATATAAATGATACCATACAATATTTGTCTTTCTATTTCTGAGTTATTTCACTAATCATAATACCCTTAAAGTCCATATATATATATCACATCTTCTTTATCCATTCGTCTGCTGCTGGACACTTCCATATCTTGGCTATTGTAAATAATACTCCTATGAATATCAGGGTGCATGTATCTTTTAAAATAGTGTTTTCATTTTCTTTGGATATATACCCAGGAGTGGTATTGCTAGATCTTTTGGTGGTTCTATTTTTAGTTTTTTGAGGACCCTCCATACTGTTTTCTACAGTGGCGCAGTGGTTAAGAATCCGCCTGCTAATGCAGGGGACACGGGTTTGAGCCTTCGTCCAGGAAGATACCACATGCCGTGGAGCAACTAAGCCCATGCCCACAACTACTGAGCCTGCACTCTAGAGCCCCCACACCACAACTACTGAAGCCAACAGTGTACAAGTGTTCCTTTTCCTTCACATTCTCACCAACATTTGTGATCTTTTTGATGATAACCATTCTGACAGATGTGAGGTGATATCTCATTGTGGTTTTGATTTGCATTTCTCTGATGATTATGGATGTTGAACTTTTTTCTATGCCTGTAGGTCATTTGTATGTCTTCTTCAGAAAAATGTCTATTCAGGTCTTCTGCCCATTTTTTAATCTGGTTGTTTGTTTTTTGGATGTTGACTTGTATGAGCTGTTTATATGTTTTGGATATTAACCCCTTATCAGTCATATCATTAGCAAATATTTTCTCCCATTCAGTAGGTGGTCTTTTTGTTTTGTCAGTGGTTTCCTTTGCTGTGCAAAACCTTTTAAGTTTAATTAGGTCCCATTTGCTTATTTTTGCTTTTGTTTCCTTTGCCTTAGGAGACAGATCCAAAAAAAAATATTGCTACGATTTATGTCAAAGAGTGTTCTGCCTATGTTTTCTTCTAGAGGTTTTATGGTTTGAGGGCTTAGATTTAGGTCTTTAATCCATTTTGAATTTATTTTTGAATATGGTGTTAGAAAATGTTTTAGGAATTAACCTGCCTAAGGAGGTAAAAGACCTATACTTGGAAAACTGTAAGACGCTGATGAAAGAAATTGAAGATGACACAAACAGATGGAAAAATATACTGTATTCTTGGATTGGAAGAATTAATATTGTTAAAATGACCATATTACCCAAGGCAATTTATAGATTCAATGCAATCCCTATCAAAATATCATGGCATTTTTCACAGAACTAGAACAAATAATTTTAGAATTTGTATGGAAACACAAAAGACCCCAAATAGCCAAAACAATCTTGAGGAAGAAAAACAGAGCTGGAGGAATCAGGCTCCTGACTTCAGATTACACTACAAAGCTACAGTAATCAAAACAATATGATACTGGCACAAAAACAGACACATAGATAAATGGAACAGAATAGCCCAGAGATAAACCCACACACTCAATTACACTCAAACCCACACGGTCAATTAATCTATGACAAAGGAGGCAAGAATAGACAATGGAAAAAAGACAGTGTCTTCAATAAGTGGTGCTGGGAAAACTGGACAGCTACATGTAAAAGAGGAAATTGGAACACTCCCTAACACCATAACACAAAAATAAACTCAAAATGGATTAAAGACCTAAATGTAAGGCCAGACACTCTAAAACTCTTAGAAGAAAACATAGGCAGAACACTCTATGACATACATCACAGCAAAACTCAAGACCCTCTTTCGTTCCAGCCAGCCCAGGAAGAGACTGTCTTCTCCCCATTAATAAACACTTCCTGCTCCTGCTGATGACATCTATAGGGTTATTTAACAAACTAATAGCACTTTTTATTTAAAATCACTTTCATATACATTTTTCTTGGAACACCATCTAAACCCTGCAAATTAAACTTTATCATTTTCTTCAGCTTACAGATGAAGAAACTGAGGCTTGGAGAAGTTAAGTCACACACATTATCGTGATCCCATGGTAATAAGCAACAGAATCAAGGCTTGACCTTAGATCTGTAAGATCATCCTCCCAGCATCAAGCCTGCATCTACCAGGTGCTCAATAAATACAATTTGAATTGCATTGAATATAGTGTGCTTGTAGTGTAAACACCTGACAATTAGCTTTTTTGATTGTAATATAAGCACATGATATCAAGTTTTTGATTGCCAAGCAACCACTTCAAAGACATCTGTTTGGAAAAAAACACATTGCCACCTACACAACTAGATAAAAAGCCAAGCTGCCCCATCTGTGAAGTTCTCCTTTTAGAGAGACCTGGCTGACCTAGAAAAGTGACCTTCTGACTGCCTGCTTTTCCCTTCCTGTGCTTCAATTCCCAATCTTATGTTTTAAATTCACCAATAAAGAGTGAACCCATGAAACCCTAGGCACCCCAGTCTCGACCCAAGGTCCACACTCTTTTTCTCTCTACCCACGACCTCACTGTGTGGCCTTGTGTGTGTCCTGTACCTTCCAGGACTTGTGAGTAGTTAACCTTGTCTTTTCAAAGCTTCCTGATGGTTGTTGCTAAGGTGTATCTTGCTATCATAATAAGAGCCACAAGGGTTGGTCCAGCCACAACACTGGCTCTGGTTGGGGAAGTGCCTTTGGGGGCTCCCACAGGTAGTATGGGGCCCAGGTGAGTGCCCACAGTCATTTCTAGCCAATAGCATCACTATCAATAGACTGAGACTGACATAAAACAGTGCTTCAACAGCCCTTCGCTAGGTGTTTTCTTTGCAGAGGGGCTGGGCATTTCTTTGCAGAGAATATGGTGTTGGCCCTGTGAAGACCAGTTGCTCAAATGACTTCACAAACTCAGATGCGGGTGGTCCAAAGGGCTGGATGCCCAGACCTCCCACAGAAGTTTAAATATGTTAGGGCAGAAGTGGTACTCTTACTAGTTTTATACACATGTGAATAATGTAATCCCCTGCCCTTTCTCAACCAAATGATTTTAGGGCTGCAAAGTATGGTGCTGAGAAAATTACCCAGATGTGAGGCTGGATTTATGTCCATCATTAGCCCAACTCCTAAGGCGATGAGATCTATGATGATTGTAGACCTTTCCCGTTTGCCTCCACAGATGTCAGCCTTGGTCTCATGTGGGATGGGTTAGCTTTTTGGTCACTGAGGAAAATGCCCTTGATTTGGTGTGGCCTTTCCGGGTAAACCCCTTTTTGTAGAAGAGCCATTTTCTTTGCTTCCCTATTGGATTAAGTCAGTGGCTGGATTTCTTTCCCTCAGGGGCCACTGTGATTTCAACAACCTAAGGAGGTCTTCTCCCCAGGGCAGCAGTACTGTTCTTGGCCAGATTTGGATGAATGAAGAGTCTGAGGGAAGTCTGTGGAGTGGGTGGGGCAGAAGGTGGGACCCCGGGCCTTTAGAAGGGGTGGGATCAGTGATTCATAGATAGCGAAATGGGGTTGAAAATCTGAAGTCCCCTACCCCTGCCTGCCCCTACTCCATATCCTGTGGGTTGAATTGCAATGTGTGGGATCCTTTATTCTAAGAACCACAATGATAATCGCTTTCTCTTGCACAGATCCTATTCCATCGATCGTCTGGTGTGGTCCCCACAAAAGCTCTGGGGTGAGCCGGGGTGGGGTGTTGACCCATAACCACATGAGATGAGGATTCTGAGGGACAGGAAAGTCACGAGACTTGCCCAAGGCCTTGCAGTACGTAGATCACAGACAGTGCTCAAAGGTAACTGTTCTAACTCCCAGTTCAGTGCTGTTCATTTCTACTTTAAAAAGGTGATTACAGGTACGTGGACAGGTGCCGATTGTCCCAAATCACGCACTCACGCCTGCACTACAGAACCACCCGGCACTCCCCACAAGCATGCCCTTCCCCCCTTTACGAGTTCTCTGTGCAAATAGCACCACGCTCTCATCCCGAATCACTCCCCCTTTCCTGCCCCCAGCCCCAGTCTTGGATTTTGAAGCTCTTATGGTACCTCCATTCCAGAAAGCTTGGTCAACCAGCCCCAGGGTGGCAATCTTAGTTGAATCTTCCTCATGGAGAGAAACTCCCCATCCCCGTTCTGATCTGCAGTGTGGTGGGCACCTCTTTTCTGCAGGGATGGTGGACGGAAATGCCAGATGCTTGATGAGTGGTGGGCATCTCTTGTAAAAGATAAAGGATGCTGGCTGGGTCTGCTTTGAATAAGTGTTTACTGTTGAGTTAGAAAAGCAGCACGGGCTAAAAATGCAAACATTTGAGGTATGAGCCATAGGCCAATGCAGAAAAAAGAGGCAAAGACTTGAGGTCATGTTCAGGCATTTATCACAAATATGAAATGTCAGGTAACACTGCATTAGCTGCTGAGGGCAGAGGGAGGAAAAGAGAAACGAATCAGAAGTCTATGAGGGTAGAAAAAGCATTAGCTTTAGAGTAACAGAGACTTAGGTTTGAGTTGAGGCTCTGCAGCATATTGGCTGTGTCATACAAGTCACCTGACCTTTCTCAGGTGGGTTTATCCTCATTTTACAGATAATTGTTATGAGTATTCTTCACTCAACAAGTACACTGAGTGTCTACTATATGCCAGGCTCTGTTCGATGAAGCGAAATACAAAGAGAAGATACCTCCTTCAGAGAGCTTACATTCTAGGCAGGAGAGACAGACTAAAGAAAAACAGGAAATTATCAGGCATTGGTGGGATACAAAACTTAAAAGGCTGATGTGATAGAGAATGGCTGGGAGGTCAAGAAAGGCTTTTCTGAAGAGTCAACATTAAGAAAGCTTCCATCCAGGCCAAGGTCTGTGGAGTAAGTGCTAGGCAGTCAACAGCTAATGCAAAGACCCTGGGGCTGCAGAAGGCTTAGGGGGCGGCAGGGTGCAGCAGGAGGGAAGGGCAGGGCTTTGGGGCATGAGGTCAGAGCAAGGGGTTTGGACTAGATTCTAAGTGTGATGGTAGCTGTTGGAGTGTCTTGACTAGGAGCGTAACCTGATCTGATTTGCATTTTTAAAAGATCTCTCTGGCCACTGTGTGAAGAACAGATCATAAGCAGCAGAAGCAGAGAGCCTGACTGGGAGGTGATTGCGTGGTGGTGACTTGGTTGTGGTTGTGAAGATGGAAAAAAATGGACAGGTCACGTTTGGAAGATCAAGTGCCCAGGACATGCTGATGGATTGGATGTGATGGTTGAAAGCAGAGAGATCAAGGATGAAATCTGAGTTTTTTAGTTTAAACAATTGACAATTGATGATGCCATGCGTTGAGGAAATAATGTATGTAAAAGCAGTCCCGAGCCGCAGTTAATATCCATGTGGATGACTGAGTGAGTGGGCTGAGTGTCAGGGGCAGGGAGGAGGCCAGACACACCTGAAAGGAAAAGCTACCCGGGTGCCATGAGAATACATGTAGAGGTGCCTGCCTCAGGCTGGCTGAATCTGCCCACTTATTACTGTGGCCAGGCTCCATTCCCTACAGCCCAGGACATTAGGCAAAATTCTATGGGGAACTGGGAAATGACCTGATTAATGAGAAGCTGGAGTGGGAGGGGGGTTTCTGGAGCTAAGGGTCCAGGAGAACATAGCCATGCACATAAATAATGTTAGGTGGAGGCTTTCCCAGTACAAAGCAATCTCTGAACCTGTATGGCTAACTCACACCCTTCTAGTGGCGATAGGAAAACGCCGAGCTCCCAGTGGAGGAAAGCAGTCACATGACTCTGGCTCATACTTCCAGGTCCTCCTTCCATCTGAGCCCTGCTCTGAGGTGCAGTGGAGCAGCTAGTGGAAGCACATTAGAGTCAGGGGCTGGACTCATCCGGAGACCGACCTTCCAGTCCCAGCTCGGCTCTGTGCTGGGCAAAGTACTAGATGTTTACATCTTTTCTCATATTCAGTCTTCACTACAACACTGTGAGATGAATGTTATTATCTCCACTTCATTAATAAGCAAACTAAGCCTCAGAGAGGTCAACTCATTTAGCCAAGGTCACACAGCCTCAGTGCATGGTTTTGCTCTCATGGAGTTTCCAGCGGATCATCCTGTCTTATTCCTTATTGAATCCCCGAGGTCTTGCACACAGCAGGGACTCAGTAAACATTTGTTGAATGGATAAATAGTGGCCCCAAAGCTTGTGTTTGATCACAAAGCCACACCGTTCCCTTTGAAGTGTAGATTGAAAAACTGCCTTCAACCCAAGCTTCTCTATGTGGTAATGAGATAAATCTGCTCCCTGGAAGTCCAACTCACAGGTCTTAGAAATGTTTAGAAAGACAGACTGCCTGGGGGCTCATTCTCACTGGTCCCCCCCCACCCAGGTGAGTCACTCAGGGGTGATAAGGTCTTATGAGAAAGGCAGGTTGAGCTCACTAGTTTCCAGAACTCACCAGGAGATTGGCACCTGCAGCCTTGGTGTTTATATTCGGATTACATTTGATGGCATGCTGAATTGGCGACTAATTACAGCATATGCCCAAATAAGGTACTTTAATTGTAGCTTCTTTATTTCCAACGAGAGCTCCTCTTGGAAAACAGGAGGATGAATCGGATTCAGATCTGCTTGCTCTGATACCTAAGCGTGGCTTGAAAAAGGAACTACCAGGAAGGTCAGTGGTTTATTCCATCAGCTCCTGATAGAACACTGCTTTGTAACTGCTGGGGAAGCTTCCCAAGGGAGGGTCTGCTTGCAGTCTTTGCAGGCTGATTACTAAAGCTGGTGGCCCGGCCAAACCTTCGGGCACACGTGGGTGTGCCGGGAGGCTGACCCTGGCCTGGGTTCAGCCTCCTTGCTTCTTCTCTCTGGGAACAGCTGCCCAGCTGTCATGGACATTTCTGGAGAGCTTTGCTCCGTCAGCTTGAAAGGCAGACTCTGTGCTGTTTTCTGTTGGAAATCATTTCCTGATGTCTGCCACCTCTTGAACTGTACAAATCCAATTCAGAGCTTTTTGAATAGAGCCTTCCTGGCATTTACAGATCCTTGGACCAGCCTTCTGTGTTTATGTAATGAAATTCCTCCTGTCCCCCAGCTGCTAGGCTACGAATGTTTTAAGGAAAACTAGGTCAGTTTGGTGGTAAAGTTGATTGTTGGTAAATATCTTATTTAAATCACTTTTAACTCTTTCTACAAGATGAATTTGGGAACGCCATGAATTTCAGCCACTTTTTTTTTTCTTCCATAGTAGCCTTAAGACCCGAAATCCGTTACTTTTAGATTTTTCCATTGAAGACAAGAAAGTCTTTCCATAGCCCTGGCTCCTTCTTGCCCCCCGCTCCTTAATGTAATATTTCCTCCAAGCAGAATTATTTTGGAGTTCTCTTGGGACTTTTCTACCTGTCACTATGGTTGTAATGCCAGTAATGAGAAAACCTTGCCTACAGTGTCAGACAATTTCATGTAAGTGATCTCACTCACTCCTTATAACCAGCTCCAAAAGGCAGGCAAGGCAGCTATTGATACTCTCATACTGCAGCTGAGCTCAGAGAGGTGAAATCATGGCCATGTCATCCAGTCAAGTCTAGGGTCTGCGTTATCAAATGCCATCCCCAGACTCTTTCTACAACGCCTGTCAACACCTTGTTTTAAAAACAGTACACTGTTTCTCAGCAGCCCATGGTGTGTGCACCTCAAGCCAATGTTCAGAGAAGGCCTCCAGCTGATTCTTTGTGTTTCATTTTCAAACATGTATATTGGGTTAGAACCTAGACCCATTTAAATGAACAGATATCTATTAAGTGCCTATGTGTGCCTGGCTCTGTGATGGCATTCAGGGCATAGAGAGACGGTTGAGAGAGTAGAAAGCATATCACCTATGGATTTAGATTCTGGACAGACCTAATTCAAATCACAGCACTTCCGGGGACTTTGAACAAGCTACTTAAACATTCAGAACCTCACCATTAAATGAGATAATGTAAGGTGGCCAGCACCTTGGAGGTGCTAAATTAATGGTAGCAATGCTTTATGTACAACATCTCTTTAATCCCTACAATACTCCTTATGAGGTAGATATTATTCTTATCCCCATTCCATAGATTGGTAAACTGGGGTGACTGGCCAATGGTATTACAACTGCATTTTGCCCCCAAACACAGCTGGGGCTCTTAATGACTGTCATGAACTGCTCCTTGTGATTAAGACAGGGACTGTCCTTTTGTGCTTATTGTAGGCATATGACACTGTGGCATAAGTTGGATTAGGGGGAGGGATCTCTGTCATTTAGACTCATTCCTGCCACATACTGGTTGGGAATAGAGGGTGAAGGAAAGAAACAATATTTGTCACATTCACTGACTCCTATTTACTGACTGTATGCTGATGCTGGTACAGCTGGCCTTCCATATCCGCAGGGTTCCGAATTCACGGATTCAATCAACTGTGCATTGAAAATATTAACTAACAAAAGTCCAGAAAGTTCCAAAAAGCTAAACTTGAATTTACTGCACATTGGTAACTATTTACATAGTATTTACATTGTATTTACAATTATTTACCTAGCATTTACATTGTATTCGTTATTATAAGTAATCAAGAGATAAAGTATAGGATAGGTTATACGCAAATGCTAGACCATTTTATATAAGGGATTTGAGCATCAGTGGATTTTGGTATCTGAGCTGGGTCCTGGAATCAGTCCCCCATGGATACTGAGGGAAGACTGTATAATGGTTAAAATACGGATTCACTTGAAAACAGGCCTGAATTCAGAGCTCCTTTTGTTGTTGTGTGTTTTTCAAGTAATAGACTCTGAAATCCCAACTATCTCCTGAAGTGTGGTTGAAAATTCTGACATTAAAACCCAGGCCCTCTTGCTAAAAAAGACTGAGAACCACTGTACCAGGGCACTTCTTTTTCAAGTGAACCATCTAGATGGGGAGCTGTTACCTTCTGGGAGAATCACAGGTGCCTTTGAGAATCTGATGAAATATAGCTATTCTCTCCACACACAAAAAGGCTATATGCACACACCCACACACAGCTTTGCATACAATTTCAGGTAGTTCACAGATATCTCCCCTCCCCCAACTCCCCAGGCCATTTCCAGACTGGAATTTGGAGTCCTCAGGTCTGCGGTTGAATCCGAGTTATCACTTGCTTAACTTGTCTGACGTTCAGCAGCCTCACCTATCCATCTGGGTAGGAGTGAGGATGAAAGTAGGTGACCCCCAAGAAGAGTCCGATGCCCCTTACCTGCTTAATATGCACCAGCCCAGCACCCGGACAGCTAGACAGGAAAACAACCGAAGAACTAAGGCCAAAAGGCCACTCCCATGCAAAAGGGAGACTCGCATCCCCAGATGAGCTCCCACTCCCTGAGTAAGTGCCATTTAACTGCTCATTTTATAGGCTTTTTCATTACCCTCAATAATACGCACTTTGTGGTGCCCTTGAGTGAGTGTGGGGAGGGCTATTGGAGTGACCTGTAAATGTGAATGGCTCCTAGGACCAACTTCCCTCTGGCTGATTGCTGGTGGGGATTGATGAGCCAGCAGGCCCCCACCTGCCTTTCCAAGCTGAGCTGAAGCTGCCACGCTGTGCATCCAACCCTACTTGGTCCTTCCCATTTCCACTGAGGCAGGGAGACTGCCCACCCTGTTGCATGGGCTACACCTTGATTTAGAGCCTAGGAGGGCACTTTGCAAGGGACGATGGAGGAAAGATCACCACCCCGTGGGCTCTGAGGGCTTTAATACCTTGCCAGAAAAACTGTGGTCTGTAGACCATGGGGGCTTATTAGAAATGCAGAAACTAAGGTCCCACTCCAGGCTTAGAATTTTTTTTTTTTTTTACATCTTTACTGGAGTATAATTGCTCTACAATGGTGTGTTAGTTTCTGCTTTATAACAAAGTGAATCAGTTATACATATACATATGTTCCCATATCTCTTCCCTCTTGCGTCTCCCTCCCTCCCACCCTCCCTATCCCCCCCCTCTAGGTGGTCACAAAGCACCGAGCTGATCTCCCTGTGCTATGCGGCTGCTTCCCACTAGCTATCTACCTTACGTTTGGTGGTGTATATATGTCCATGCCACTCTCTCGCTTTGTCACAGTTTACCCTTCCCCCTCCCCATATCCTCAAGTCCATTCTCTAGTAGGTCTGTGTCTTTATTTCTGTCTTACCCCTAGGTTCTTCATGACATTTTTTCCCCTTAAATTCCATATATATGTGTTAGCATACGGTATTTGTCTTTCTCTTTCTGACTTACTTCACTCTGTATGACAGACTCTCTAGGTCTATCCACCTCATTACAAATAGCTCAATTTCATTTCTTTTTATGGCTGAGTACTATTCCATTGTATATATGTGCCACATCTTCTTTATCCATTCGTCCGATGATGGACACTTAGGTTGTTTCCATCTCTGGGCTATTGTAAATAGAGCTGCAATGAACATTTTGGTACATGACTCTTTTTGAATTATGGTTTTCTCAGGGTATATGCCCAGTAGTGGGATTTCTGGGTCATATGGTAGTTCTACTTGTAGTTTTTTAAGTAACCTCCATACTGTTCTCCATAGTGGCTGTACCAATTCACATTCCCACCAGCCGTGCAAGAGTGTTCCCTTTTCTCCACACCCTCTCCAGCCTTTATTGTTTCTAGATTTTTTGATGATGGCCATTCTGACCAGGGTGAGATGATATCTCATTGTAGTTTTGATTTGCATTTCTCTAATGATTAATGAAGTTGAGCATTCTTTCATGTGTTTGTTGGCAGTCTGTATATCTTCTTGGGAGAAATGTCTATTTAGGTCTTCTGCCCATTTTTGGATTGGGTTGTCAGGCTTAGAATTTGCATTTAATAAGATCCCTGGGGTGATTCCCGTGTGCGAGAAATCTTGGGAAGCATGGAGGAACAATGCTCTAATAAAGGAAGTCCCCCCAACGCTTCCCCAGGCACTCGGAGAACTTCAAATGTCCCTTGGGGAAGATTTGACTCTAAAAATAATTCAATAGGAATAATGAGTACCAACACGTTTCCTGTGTTAATGCTGTACAATCCACAAAGCGCTTGGGTGCATGTCGGACTGACTGTTACATGCTTTTATTGCAGCTCCATCCTCCTTGCTAAAATCCATCCCACCTCTATTTTCCTGGATGACATCTGTTTTAAGAAGAAAACACTTGTGAGTTTGAATCCTGGCTCTACCATTCACCGGTTTCATAACCTTTTGTAAGCTCCTTATCCCTCTAAGTCTCCGGATTCCCATCTATAATGGGAATGATGATAATTACCCTCTTCCTCGCAGAACTATTGTTAGGATGAAATAGGAAAATACACATGTGACACTTAGCTCAACACCTGGCCTCTGGTGAATCCTTGATAAATGGCGGTTCCATGGTTTTGTTTCTCTGGTTGCTATTCTTTGTGTAAATTCTCACAAGACCCAGCTCTGCAAGGGCAAAAGCTGAGGTTGTCTTCTAACTGCCCAGCGTGCGGTAGGTTTCTTAAAATGGAATGAATGCTTGATCTTCACAACACCTAGCAAGGTGAGCCAGGCAATATTTTCCCCATGATATGCCTTAATAATCTCAAGAACCCTGAGAACTAAGTTTTATTTCTCCCAGTTTGTAGATGGTAGCCTGGGGCTTCTGCGATGGTAGGAAATTTGCCTGGGGTCACACAGCTTAGCTACCATCTCAGGCCATGTGTCCCCCTTAATTCTTTAAGGAAAAGAATTTATCATCTACACAAGTCCAACTTGCCACCCTGAAACAGAATACCCTGTACAGAATATTGTTTCCCAAATTCTAGTCTTTGACCCGCCTCTTGCACCATCTGGGGCCCGTCTGATTACCACCCATGCTATTTATTTTCTACTTTACCATATCAACTCACTTTTTTTACTTAAACAAATGTATTTTAAAATGAAACAGTGAAATCTAGCATCACTTTCCAATAATAGAAAGTAACAATAACAATACATACAATGCAAACAAAACAATGTTTTTTAATTCTAGGCAGACACTGTTGCCGGCAAAAGACTGCGCCCGAGGGAGGCCTTCGTTGTTTTCCTCCAAAGTGAGATTAATAAGTGATGGTTAGTGCCAGTACGTCCTTGACATCTAAGTTTGCTTTTTGACATAATTAGAAGGATTGGGAAACAAAGAACAAAGCAGTGAAAAGGAAATGCACTTATCACCATGTGATTCAGTGCGATTTAATGCTCTTAAGGTATCGATAAATCATTTCATATGCCCCCAGGAGTCCCATTGCCTGGGAAACACCATTTTAGTACATGCTATGCCATTAGATGCTATTGTTACCCGATAGCATCTATGGTTATCCAGTAGCATCTAATGACATCAAGAGAGGTGTCTTCCAAGAGAGTGACATACCCCAACTCTACGGAGACAGAAGGTCCTGCCCTCGGGACTCTCCCAGACCTTGCTTTGTGTATCTCTTTATTCGGCTGTTCATCTGTATCCTTTATCATATCTTTTAATAAACTGGTAAACATAAAAAAACCCAAGAAACAAAAAGAGAGACATATGTCTTGATTTGCCAAGCAGTCAGTCTAGCACACAGGTAAAGGATCACAGAATCTGGAGCACTCTGCCTGGTCTTCTATCCCAGCTTAGACACTTAATAACCATTGACCTTGGAGATGTTACTTTACCTCATTTGCCTCAGTTTTTTCATCTGTTAAAAGAGAACACTGACTGTAACTATCTCAAATAAATGTTGTGAGGAGTAAATACATAGTGAAGCCCTTTAAACAGCGCCTGGCACATAGTAGGCGCCATATAAGTAAATACTAGTTCTGTTGCTGCTGCCACTTCTGCCGCTGCGGATGTTTCGATGTGCCGGAGCCAGAATATAGCAAGTAAGTCCTTGCCTATGATTCATGTAATAACTCTTCACCTGCTTGAGGCGTACTGTCCAGGTTTCTTCCCCTCCTGAGTCCCCAGGCTAAACAGTCTCCAATGCTGGTGTCTCCTCGGAAAGAGAGGAGCTGGGAGGGAAGGGTTCCAAAGGATGGCGATGTTTCTCGGGAGGGAGCTGGCATATGCATGGCTTCTGCTGTGTACCAGGCACTTGGACATGCTGGCTATGGACTGTCTCCCATAATCCTGTGCTATTGGTGCTATTCTCCAAATAGTTCCTGTTCCCTGCCTTCCATGAACAAGATAAGAAATTAGGTGTATCCATAAGAAATTAGGTGTAGCCATGTGAACGTGATTTTCTGTGGCCAATGAAATGTGAGTAGAAGTAATGAGTGTCAGAAGAGGCAGAAACTTTCAGAGCTAAGGGGTGAGTCGTTACCTCCCCTTTTCCCTGCTTCAGTGACCACGGGAATATGGAAGCACCCAGCCAACGCATGATGGAAAGTGTGGCAGAGAAAAAAAACTTTATTGTTTTAAGCCACTAAAATTTTAATACTCCAGCAAAAGCTACCCTATCCTGGCTGAGAAAAATGCCTAGGTGCTGACACATCGAGCAAGAATTTGCTGTCCTTGAATCCAAACTAGAGCCTGAGTCCAGGTTTCAGTTGGGGGGCGGGCTGGGGCATGGAGTACCTATAACCACCCTGACTTTTTTTTTACCTCTGTCTCACTTCTTCTCCCCTGATCGGATCTAATAAAGAAAGTGAGGAACTTGGACTCAGAACCCTTCCTCAGCTGCCATCTCCTTGCAGAAACTTGAGAAACTATTTCCCCTCTGGAGCTGTTTCTTGTTGAACCTCTGATTCTTGCTGAATCTCAGG
>NW_006797481.1:9503729-9518386 GCF_000442215.2 Lipotes vexillifer | reverse complement strand
AAGAGAGAACACCGTAGTCATTGTCTCAGCCTCCTTTTTGCCATCTGAATCTCCTTTACCTCATCTCCTTATCTAGCTTGTGCCTGAAAAATTCTAGAGACAGGAAATTTACCAGCCTCATCACTAATGAACGTAAATCTGGGCTATGAGATGTGTGACTTCCTGTGCTATTGGACTGAGCACTTATCTGAAAGGTGAATGATTTTGAAGATCCTTGCTTTGCAGCTTGATCATATAAGTTATCATTCTAACCAGGACATGCTTAAGAGTGAAAGGGGGTAATAGTAACAATTATGCTGGAACAATAGTTTAAAAATGGAACTCTCTTGGGCAAACCTGGATGGATGGTCACTTGGCTTCTATGATTCTATGGCCACCAGCAAATGGCACAAATTAAATTCCATGGGTAAGACTGGGTCCTATCTTTGGTGACTAACCATGACTTTTGGTCTACCCCTCCCCAAAACTGTCGACAACCAGTCTCTTTTGGATAATCTCCCATCCTCTAACCAACTCTCCTGTGAGAATTTTAGTCCCAAAGCCATTTCCGAGGGAAAGCATGCACATATAGCTATCATTTCAAGCAATTTCCCCCATAGGCGCTTCCTATTCCTAACTACTCTCTTGATCAGATGCATATTTAATGCCTTCTGATGGAGACACAGATGCAAACTGCTCAACCCTTCCTGGAGCTTTAGAATGCTGCCAGGTCCCAGTACAGTTGCTGTGAGAACTACCGGAATGCCTGAAGCTACACCCTCAGTGTCCCCACAGGACCCGAACTCTCAGGAAACTTACTCACAAGGTAATAGAAGAAGATACGGTGCTTATTAAGTTTCCTTCTGCAGGCTGTTTGATTGCATTTCTGCCCTGGGCATAGGCTTATTTGCATAGTTGACTTATAGCTTTAATTTGAATATTATAGTTACTTCACATAAACCATTACCTTGGTGTCTCTTTGGATTTTTCTTTTAACAACCCACTCAATACCACATGAAACTCAATGAGGCCAGTAGCTTCTAATATGAGAAGATTAACCTTCCTCTTTCCACTGGGACAGAGGAATATGGGAGGTGGAGAACAGAGAATGAACAAACTGCTAATTTCAGAAATGCTTGCTTGATTCCTACTCCAGGGCACTCTGACCGTGACACACAAGTCAAGCACATTCAGCTTCAAGAATCTTTGATAACTGTGATTTGTTTTTATTGCTGCTTCTCTAAGGGACACTTTCTCTTAAAAGGTGCCTCTTCTCTTCTTTCCTTTGTTTCCAAAAAAATAGCTAAAATTTACTGAATGCATGCTGTATGCTAAGCACTGAAATAATCAGGTTAGAAGAGCTCAAAAGGCAACCTTTTCCCAGCCCTCAGGGAGATCATACTCTTGCCAGATAAGTCAGACATCAAGAAAGAATCACACATTTAATTAATTAATTATTTATGCCAAACATCTACTTTTTCCACTCCTTCAGAGGTCAGAGCCTCAGTATATAGTGTGTGTGTGTGTGTGTGTGTGTGTGTGTGTGTGTGTGTGTGTGTGTGTGTGTGTCATACGGTAACCAAAGAGAGGTCTTTCTTTTTTTTTCTGGCCGTGCCACGTGTCTTGCAGGATCTTAGTTCCCTGACCAGGGATCGAACCCACGCCCTTGGCAGTGAAAGTGCAGAGTCCTAACCACTGGACCTCCAGGGAATTCCCAAAGAGGTCTTGATCTCACATCTCTTCTATGTGGGGCACTTTGAAGTTGTTTTTTAACATATGATATTCTGCTTGGTTTCTCCCAGGTCTACTGTGGGACCCTGCTCAATTTACAGTTCTTCCTTTGGAACTGGGAGAAATGTCTCATTCATAGGAGGCTATGCCCTCTCGATCTATATTAGAGACCAGATTATGCTTTTGCTTTGCTGAGTCTTTTCATTCTTCCAGTTTACAATGGTATGGATTCTTTTACTGAAGATTTTCCTGAACATCTATTTTTTAGATGATAAAAAAATACGGTATTATGGCTATTTAGATGGCTTGTGACAGATCAATACTCTCACCAAGAATGGTAGGAAAAGTTGGATAAAATTTTAAAATATAATCTATTTGAAAACACTGGGGAGATTCTAAGGTTACAAGAACTTGAGAGGTCAAGATGCAGGAATGTGAGTCTGACGTATTTATTCCCTTGAGCCATTTACCATTTTTTTAAAAGCTTGTTGGGGGGTGGGGAGAGAGAGAGGGCTTAAGGAACATAGCAGACTGTAGCTGAAAAGCTAACTGTCACTTTCAGCAATCTAACATTACAAAAGAGATAACAAGTTGAAGTTCAAGACCCTCTAAGGGTGAGGAATCATGGAAAATACCCAAGGACTCTTCAAGAACTACAAGATAAAAGTAGCACTGAATCAAAGCTGGACGAAGCCTTACAAAGTCTAAAACTGAGCCTCACAGAAGTAAATCCCCTCACTGGATTGAGGTATTTTGCCCCTACTCTAGCTACCTGCCAAGAGGATAGGGTGAATATATTCGCAATTAGTGAACTGGAAGGAATTTTAATAGAAAGCATCCATTCAGAGCATAGAAAAATAAAGCATAAAGCATAAAAGTGGAATAAGAGACATATAGGGCATGGCATATAGTCTAACATTCATGTAATTCAATGCACAAAAAGGCAGAAAGGAGAAAATGGGGGCAGAAACAATATTTAAAGAGAGAATGACAGAGAATTTATCAAAGTTGATTAAAGACATCGAGCCATAGTTTCAAGAATCTCTACTAACCCCAAGCAGGATAAAATTAAATGAAAGCACATATTATAGATACAAGACGGTGAAAAACTGCTGAAGACTAAACGAAACAGAAAATATTAAATGTGATCGGGAAAAAAAAATCATCTTTTAGGATCAACAATGCATGACAGCTAAGGTCTCTACTGAAACAATGGAAGCCCCCCAAAACAGAATATTTTCATCTTGTTCTTTTGTCTGGAACATATTTTTCTTCTGTCTCACTTTTTCTAAATTTCTATTTGTTTGTGGAAGGTTAGTCACGTTTCTCCACGTTGGAGAAGTGGCCCTCTGTAGGGGATGTCCTATGTGTCCCAGCAGTACACTCCCTCTCATCACCCAAGGGCCAGGATCCAGCTGGTCCCAGGGTAGGTTCTGGTCTGCATTTGTGGACCTAGTTCCTCCGGCTGCCAGATTGTACTGAATAGTTTTCTTCCTTCTGGTTTCTGCCCCCTGGTGGGGAAAGCTGGAAGCTTGTGCAGGCTTTCTGGTGGGAGCGGCCAGTGCCTGCCCACTGGTGGGTGGAGCTGCATCTTGGCTCTCTGGCGGGGAGGGCCGTGCCAAGGGGCGTGTCTAGAGGGCTGTCTCAGGAAGTCTTTAGGCACCGTGTCTGCTGATGGGTGCGGCTGTGTTCCCACCCTTTTGGTTGTTTGGCCTGAGGCTTCCCAGCACTGGAGCCTACAGTGGGTGTTGGCTGAGGCCGGGTTCTGCCCCCCAAATGGCGGCCTCTAGGGAAGCTCATGCTGATAATTATTACCCAGTACCTCTGCCGCCAGTGTCTTTGTCCCCGCAGTGAGCCACAGGAGACCCCTGCCTCTCCAGGAGACCCTCCAAGACCAGCAGGTAGGTCTGGCCCAGGTTTATATGCGGTCAGTGCTTTTGCCGTGGGTCTCAGTGTGCCCGAGAACTTGTGTGCGCCCTCCAAGAGTGGAGTCTCTGTTTCCCCCAGTCCTGGGGAGCTCCTGTGCTCAGGCCCCATTGGCCTTCAAAGCCGAATGCTCTGGGGGCTCCTCCTCCTGAGGCCAGACCCCCAGGCTGGGGAACCTGATGTGGGGCTCAGAACTCTCTTGTGGGAGAACTTCTGCAAATAATTGTTCTCTAGGTTACGGTCGCCCACCTGGGGGGCATGGGGTTTGATTTTATCGTGAGCGCACTCTTCGTGCCGTCTCATTGGGTTTCTTCTTTATGTCTTTGGATGTAGAGTATCTTTTTTGGTAGGTTCCAGTCTTTTTAATCGATGGTTGTTCAGCAGTTGTGATTTTGGTGCATTCGTGAGAGGTGAGCTCAAGCCTTCTACCCTGCCCCATCTTGTCCCAGTGGAAGAATCTGAGGTTTGGGCAGGGGCAAGGAATGGTGCAGGTGAAACCACACAACTCAGATTGGGACTTGAACCCACTGTCTTTTAGTTGAAATTACACCTGATCTCAGGACTTAATGAAGCTCAGGTTCTTTATGTCTTGTTGCAGAAACAAGTCAGTAAGAAACAAAGTGATAAGTAAGAAATGGATTTATTTAGAGAGATACACATTCCAGAGACAGAATGCGTCTCATAGGTGAGAACGGCTTTGGGAGGAACACACTCCACAGAGTGTGGGCCATCTCAGAAGGCAAGAGGCCCCAAAATACAGGGTGATTCGTTTTTGTGGGCTGGGTAATTTCATAGGCTAATGAGTGGGAAGATTATTCCGACTATTTCAGGGAAGGGGCAAGGGTTTCCAGGAATTGGCCACTGCCCACTTTTTGGCCTTTTATGGTTAGCCTTGGAACTGTCAGGGCACCTGTGGATGTGTCGTTTAGCATGCTAATGTATTCCAATGAGTGCATAATGGGACTCAAGGTCTACTGGAAGTTGAGTCTTCTGCCATCTTGGGCCTAATTGGTTCTAACCAGTTACGTTGTATCCTCAGTGCTATGTCATTCTTTTAAAGGTTGTGCCCTGCTGCCATCTTCCCTCTTGTTTCACAGGTAATATCTGGATATTGTTTGACACTTTACAGACTGTTCTCAATGGATTTCCCTTCTTTGCTGAGCTTCAAATCTTCCAAGATCTTGGCAGCTGGGAAGTGAAAGGCAGAGGGAGGGAGCACGGGACATGAGCAGCACCTGGGTGTGTGCCCACAGGGGTGGCTGCCTGAGGGACCCGGTGCTTCTGGACAGGCCAAATTAAAGGTCCGGGTTCTTGTTCTACCTGCCTAAATGAATTTGGACAGGGAATGCAAAGGAGTAACATACAGAGACTGAAGCATAGAGAGAAGCAAAGAAGCAATTTATTAAAGGGCCAAAGTGAAAGTATGCACTCAGAGATGAGTATGGGCAACCTTGCCAGTGGGGAGCACCTCTAGGGGTTTTCTGACCCCCTTTTTATTTCATTTTAATTCCTTGACTGGGTGGAGGTTTTTTAGATTAGGGGTGGAATATTCATTAATGGGCAGGTGGAGGCAGGGGTATGATTTCACCTGTTTACATCAGCTTCCTTTCTTGAGTGCTGGGCTCCTGAAGCCATTGCACATGCACTCGAAAAGCTGTTTTCCCTTAAATTTTCCTTTACTAGTCAAACGCCACACGTGGAAGGTCTTACAGCAGTCATTGCAGCCTGGGAAGTTCTGTTGCGCATGCTCGGCCATGTTCTGCAGGTTTTATGGCCAGGGTTCCCTATTCAGGTGTCTCAAAGTTTAATTTATGTTCTTGTTGCTGACGCCATTCCTCCATGTTCATGATCTCATTAAGTGCAAAACAAGGGGGTGGCTTTGCCTTTTGCCTAACGTCTGTGTATGAGGAGGCTGTCCTTGGGTCTAGCCCTGTCTTTCCTGCCTTACTGGGACCAGAATAATACTTTCAAAGTGCTAAGGGAAAATAAATGCCAACCTAAAATTCAATATCCAGCAAAAATATCCTTACACAATGAATGGTAAATTAAGACATTAACCTTAACAAACAAAAACAGCAAAAAAAAAAAAAGTTTCCAACATATTTAAAAAAAGCTAGATGAAATGTGTAGTAAATATAAGAAGCCAGGGATAATTAGAATCTCTAAACTAGAGTAACCACTCAAAGATGACAAAAGAATGCACAACCAAGAAGCTAATAGAGGAGGGAAATGGAATTAACAAATGCTTGGTTAATCCTAAAAAATGTAAGAAAGGGACGAAAAAGACATAAAACAGGTAGAAAAGATGATAAATATAAATCTAAATATATCAGTAATTATGTATAATGCTATAATGTTATAATAATAAATCATTCATTATATTATGTTATATATATTAAAATAAATATATAGACTCATTAGAAAAACAAAGAATGTCAGACTGATAAAAACAAAACCAAACTTAACTATATGTTGCTTACTAGAGACATACCTTAAATATAAGGACATAACTTAGAGGATAGAAATTTTATATATATGTGCATATATATATACATAATATATAAAATGGGTGTAACTCTACTTATATCAGACAAATAGGTTGTCAGATAAGAAGGCATCCAAAATACAGTTGACCCTTGAACAACATGGGTTTGAGCTGTATAGATCCACTTATATGTGGATTTTTTCACTAAATCTGTACTACAGTACTACACAATCTGTGGTTCATTCAATCCGAGGAAACAGAGCCATGGATAAAGGTCATGTTTTCAACTACATGGAAGGTTGGGACCACTAACCCCTGTGTTCCTTAAGGATCAGCTGTATACAAATAGCTCTTAAAATTCAACAATAAGAAGAAAAAAATCCAATTTTTAAAAAATAAGCAAAATATCTGAACAGACACTTTACCAAACTAGATATACAGATGGCAAATAAGCATATGAAAAGATGCTTAACATCATATGTCATAAGGGAATCAGAAATTAAAACAATGAGACACTACTACATACCTGTTAGAATAGCTAAAATCCAAAGCACTGACAACACCAAATGCCAGGGAGGATGTGGAGCAACAGGAATTCTCATTCACTGATGGTGAGAATGAAAAAAATGCTATTTTTAAAAAGTTAAACATAGTCTTATACATTTCAGAAGTTGTGCTCCTAGAAATTTACCTAAATGAGTTGAAAACTTATATCTGCACATGAATAGCAGCTTTATTCATAATTGCCCCAAACTGGAAGTGACCAAGATGTTAGACTGATAAAAACAATCTATTCAGTAGGTAAATAAAGTGTGGTACATCCATTCAATAGAATATTATTCAGCAATAAAAATAAATGAGCTAGCAAGCCACCTAAAATGCACACTGCTAAGTGAAAGAAGCCAGCATGAAAAGGTGCCAGCATGGTCGGATTCTGGTGATAATTCTCTTCCTGGCTTGCAGATGGCTGACTTCTTGCTGTGTCCTCACATGGTGGAGAGAGAACTTAGGTATCTCTTCCTCTTCATATAAGGGCACCAGTTCTATCAGAACACATCTTATAACCTCATTTAACCTTAACTACCTCTTTAAGGCTATATCTCCAATACACTCACATGGGGGTTATAGCTTCAACCCATGAATTTGAGGAGGACACAATTTAGTTCACAGCATCTGCATATTTTGTGAGTTAGCAATTCCACTCCTCAAACGTACCCAGTAGAAATGTGGCACCAAAACACTCATGCACTTAAGTATGTTCATAGCAGTAGTCTTCATATTAGTTACAAGTTGGAAACAACCAAATAGTGCATAAATAGTAGTGCCATTAAATTATTTGTGGTCATTGCTACAATGGTATTCTACACAGTAATTAGAATGAATGAACTATTGCTACAGGCAACAACATAGATGAATCTCACAAATAAAATGTTCAACAAAGGAAACCTGACCCAAAAGAAAATGATAGTTTCACTTATACAGTGTTCAAAAACAGAAAAAAATTAATCTGTGGCAGTAGAAGTTAGGATAATTATTATCATGTTTTAGAACTCTAAAGATACGATTCAATTGAATCATGATTTCCGTAGTTTCCATTACATAGGCGGCTGTAAAATTTAATACTCCTTTGGAGTTAATGCTTTTTTCTCTTTCTACTTTTAAGATTTTCTCTGTTTTTCATTTTTGACAGTTTCACTTTGATGTTCCTCACCTGTCCACTATGCCGTTCTGTTTTTGAAAAAATAATCCTTAGTTTGTCCTGTTTTTCCTTTCTTCCAGTTGAATAACCCCGTCTTTTCTAGATCCAGTATTCTTTTAAATCTATTCATCAAGTTTCCAATTTTATGTCCATTTGATTCTTTTTTAATAGATTCCAATTCTCTGTTGAAATTATCTACCTTTTTTCAGTTTTTCTTTATACTTTTGAATATATTAATGATAGTTATTTTGAAGTCTTTGCTCACACTCATAGAGTAGATCCTCATTTGTGGATCTCTTTTGTGAATCTGCTTACTTTCTAAAATTTATCTGTAACCCCCAAATCAATACTCACAGCACCTTCATAGTCATTTGTGGATAGGTGCAGAGGGTGAAAAGTTTGATTCACTTGGTGCACACGTTCCCAGCTAAAGGAGAAGGCAATGCTCTGCCTTCTTGTCTCACCTCTCGTACTGTAAACGAGTGTGTTTTTGTGGTTTATTTGCTATGTTTTTTGCATTTTTGTGCGAACTTAGCTACTTCAAATGGCCCCCAAGCATAATGTTAAGGTGCTGTTTAGTGTTTCTAAGTTCAAGAAGGCTGTGATGTACCTCATGGAGAAAATAGGTATGTGATACAAACTTTGGGCACGAGTTATAGTGCTACAGGTTGTGAGTTCAGTGTTAATAAATCAACAATATGATACATCTGGGAAAAGAAAGAGGAAATTTGGTAATCCATATGTGAAGCCACTCCAGAAAGTGCTAAATAACATTGATAGTACATGATGAAGCTATGGAAAAGAAGCTAAAATTGTGGACTCAAAAGTATAGTGAGAAGCACTATTGTGACACTGAATACCAGTGAAATTTACTGTTACATTACTCAGGGTCAGGAAAATGTGAAATAGCTATTCCTGTTGGCTCACACATTTCAAAAGGCTATATGGCATGAAAAATGTCAAACTTGTGGGCAAGGCAGGTTCTGCAGATAAGGAGTCTGTGGAAGAATTTTAAGACACTTGCTAATTGTTATATAGGAAAAGAGTTACACGGAAGAGCAGGTTTTCAATGCCAGTGAGGCTGGCTTGTTTTATAACGCTATTGTCCATCAAACCTATATAGTGCAAATGGCATTTTGATTGAAAAAAATTACCAGAGGCTGGAAAGGAACCTATCCGCATATTTTCACTTGGAGAAACAGTTCAGTATTCAGTACTCAGTGTTCATGGTAACTTTATGGAACAGAGCTACTACACATAATGAGAATTGATTGTTTCTGAATCATCCATGGATCTCCTTTTATCATTTGTTTTTCCCCTTGGCTATGTTACGTGGTTCTGTTTCTACATGCACAGTAAATTTTAATTAAATACCTTAAAATACTGTAGAGCTCCAGACGATGTTATCTTCCACAGGTAAATTCACCCTATCCTTTGACAGGCAAATAGTGCCTATCAAAGGGGCTAGTCTGGACTTCCCTGGTGGCCCAGTGGTTAAGAATCCTCCTGCCATTGCAGGGGATACAGGTTCAATCCCTGGCCCAGGAAAATTCCACATGCTGCGGAGCAACTAAGCCCGTGTGCCACAACTACTGAGCTCACACTCTAGAGCCTGTGAGCTGCAACTACTGAGCTCCCGTGCTGCAACTACTGAAGCCTGCATACCTAGAGCCCATGCTCTACAACAAGAGAAGCCACTGCAATGAGAAGCCCACGCACCACAATGAAGAGTAGCGCCTGCTCGCTGCAACTAGAGAAAGGCTGCATGCAGCAACGAAGACCTGACACAGCTAAACAAACAAATAAACAAACAAACAAAATGGAGGCGGGGTGGTAATCTCCTTAATCCAGTCATAGGTGCATGGTTCAAGCTGGGTCACAGTTTTGTTAAGTCCAAGTTTCAGTCTGATTCCTTCTTGTTGTGGCCATCAGGAATTTCAGTTGAGAGCCTGACTTTCCTTCAACTCAGTGACAGCAGAAAATTTTGCTCCAATCTCTGGAGATTTGTGGCTTGGCATTTTGATTCCCCCCCACCTTTGAAGCTTCAGAATTTGGCAAATATACTGACAAGGAGACTGGTAGTATGTTCGGTCTTAAATTTTGTCACTTCAGCCTAATAAAACTGCCAAGACTCGCTGTGCTACTTTATCTGTCCCACAGAAGTGGCCCTCTGCCAGAGGCTAAGCCTGGATTTGCAGACTTTAGAGGTGCCCAGGTCAGCAAGTGCCCTGAGAAAAGCAGTTGCAGGTAATCAGTGTTGCCTCACCAGGGCTGCCATAACAAAGTACCACAGACTGGGTGGCTTAAATAACATAAATCTTTTTTATCACAGTTCTGGAGGCTGTAGCCTCAGATGAAGCTCTGCCGCTGATGAAGGTGTCAGCAGTGTTTGCTTCTGAGGCCGCTCTCCTTGGTGTGTAGATGGCCGCCTTCTCACTGTGTCTCCACATGGTCTTCCCTCTGAACATGTCTGTGTCCTAATTTCCTCTTCATTTTTTTTTTTTTTCCCAGTACGCGGGCCTCTCACTGTTGTGGCCTCTCCCATTGGGGAGCACAGGCTCCAGACGCGCAGGCTCAGTGGCCATGGCTCACAGCCAGCCGCTCCGCTGCATGTGGGATCTTCCCGGACCAGGGCACGAACCCATGTCCCCTGCATCGGCAGGCGGACTCTCAACCGCTGCGCCACCAGGGAAGGCCCTAATTTCCTCTTCTTATAAAAACACCAGTCACGTTGGATTAGGGGCCCCCTAATGGCCTCATTTTAACTTAATTACCTATTTAAAGACCCTATATCCAAATACAGTCACATTCTATGGTACTGGAGGCTAGGACTTGAATATGTGAATTTTAGGGGCACATAGTTCAGTTCATAACAAGGACTTTCTACTCCTGTCCATAGTTCTCAGGACCCTCCCTCATAATGACTTTTTGTCTCTTAGGCAGTGACAGGCTATGGGAAATTCCACTGTACTTTTCTGATTTGGGGCTCAGGCATTTCTACTCTTGCTCTATGCAGCTTCAAGATTCAGCAAATGTCTTAAGAGAAAAATGTCATGTGTTTGAAGCCCCTCAGTGTTCCATTTTTGTCACTCCCTCCCTGTGTCTGCCAGAAGCTCTGTCCCACCAGTTTTTCTGCACTTGTCTCAGCATCAGTGCTCTTCCCAGGCCAAGTACAAATTAGCAGCCTCTGGCCCATACCCAGAATTTGCAAATGCCTTCAGGGGCAGCTGCAAAGCCTAGCTCACCTGTGCTGTTTTACCCCTTGGAATCTCAGTCCTTCCAGTCCTCTTCCTTTCTTCAGCGCTCTGATGCCTTTAAATGCATGGCTTTTGCAACTAGCCTATCAAGTTTTTCTTATTTTCCATGGGAATGATGGTTTGTATGAATTTTTCTGTCCTTTCAGGAGGCCAGGTCAGTGGTTTCCTTTAAGGAAGGAATGGGTTGTGACTGGTAGGTGATACGCAAATAGTCTCTGACTTAACCTGGGAGTTGAAGTTATACAGGTATATTCATTTTAATAAAAATCATTGAGTTGTATACTTAGGTAAATATGTTCTGCCATGTATACTATATTTCCAATAAAATGGTTTTTTTTGTTTTTTTTTGTTTTTTTTTTTGCAATACGCGGGCCTCTCACTGTTGTGGCCTCTCCCGTTGCGGAGCACAGGCTCCGGACGCGCAGGCTCAGCGGCTATGGCTCACGGGCCCAGCCACTCCGCGGCATGTGGGATCTTCCCGGACCGGGGCACGAACCCGCATCCCCTGCATCGGCAGGCAGACTCTTCAACCACTGCGCCACCAGGGAAGCCCTAAAGTGTGTAATTTTTTAAAAAGGCAAAGACGACACACAAAAGGAAAACGTAAAGCTATGAGCTGAATATACAGTTTTTTCAAAACTCAGTGGAGAAGTAGGTTTCGAGGCAACCCCTCCCTCAAGGGCCCCGGTTCTTCCGCCAGGTTCTCTGCCCTTTGCATTCCTACTCTTTCTCTATCTTTCCCTGTGAGGAACTCCACTCCTCTTAATGTGAGGTGATTTGCAGCCCTCTGTCTTATTCTCATTGTACAGTTTCCGAAGGCTGAGTCCTTGTGTCAGGAATAGTGTCCTAGAAATTTGGCAGGACCAATGGAGATAGATATCTGTTGACCTTCCAGTATGGGGAAGGAAATTGGAGGCTCTAGGTCTCACAGGCTTGGGTGGAGGCAGATAATATCCTTCTGCACGGTTTTCCTGACGGGATGTTTTGCAGATACATCTGCTTAATTAACTTAGTACGTGTTGATCCATGCGCATACCTACATCTCTGAGGACATTATTAGTTCTCAAGGACAGTACATTCTCAAGCCATGAAAGGAAGAAAGTAACTTCTCCAGTACCTGTAAGCTGCATAGCTTTTCCTTTTCCATAAAGTTAGTAAATCCAATTATTATTCTTTCCTCCTTCCAGATTGAAACCTTTGGGGCCTGCTGGAATAGGAAAGACAACAAATGCCCCTTCATAAAGGCGCTCTCAGTTACACAAAGAAAAACTGTGAAATGCCTAATCCAGAAAGAGATCTTTTTCCCCCACTCAGTCTCCATTTGCGGAAAGGGCTGAGGTTCAGTTACAGCTGTAGTAAGTGCAGCACAAGAGAAATATGAAGTGTCATGAGAGTGAATTAAAAGGGGTGTGTTAATGGGAGACTGTCATGTTGGGCCCATTTGTGACCTCCGTCTCTGCTCCCATGGCCACTGTTCATGTGCCCGTCATCCCAGTTCAGGGGTGGTTGAAGTGGATGTCTGGCTGATGTCAGTGGCTGAGTCATTTAGTCTACTTGGATGCTCGGGGCCCCTTCTGTGGTGTATGCTTTCTGGTTGGCTTTAATGTGAGATGCAGATTTCTTTGGGTCCACACCAATAGGTCCATCCACATATCTCTACTATGAACATCCTTTTTTTAAAATAATTAATTAATTAATTAATTTTTGGCTGCGTTGGGTCTTCATTGCTGTGCGCGGGTTTTCTCTAGGTGCAGTGAGCGAGGGCTACTCTTCGTCGTGGTGCATGGGCTTCTCATCGCGGTGGCTTCTCTTGTTGCAGAGCATGGACTCTGGGTGCATGGGCTTCAGTAGTTGTGGCTCCCGGGCTCCAGAGCGCAGGCTCAGTAGTTGTGGCGCGCAGACTTAGTTGCTCCATGGCATGTGGGATCTTCCCGGACCAGGGCTCGAGCTGGTGTCTCCTGCATTGGCAGGCGGATTCTTAACCACTGTGCCACCAGGGAAGCCCCATCCATTTTTGTGTGTGTGTTACAATGACATAAGAAAATATATTTTATTTTTTATGCTATTTTTTTGAATTTTATATTTTTAATACAGCAGGTTCTTATTAGTCATCTATTTTATACATATTAGTGTATATATGTCATTCCCAATCCCCCAGTTCATCCCACCACCACCACCCCCCACTTTCCCCGCTTGGTGTCCATACGTTTGTTCTCTACATCTGTGTCTCTATTTCTGCCTTGCAAACCGGTTCATCTGTACTATTTTTCTAGATTCCACATATATGCGTTAATATATGATATTTGTTTTTCTCTTTCTGACTTACTTCACTCTGTATGACAGTCTCTATGTCCATCCACATCTCTTGGACATCCTTATTATCAATCTTTCAGATTTTTTCCTTCCATGCTTCTGAGCAGCCATCCAAGAAATATATTCTCACCTTGAGCTACGTCTTTTTCCACACAAAGCAGATAACCAGGTACACTGATCATGGTATCACCCAATGAGATTTTCACACTTCACTGTCTTTCAAGGCCACTCCTGCAGTGTAGCCATTGCCCATTATTTGCATGCACCCACGTACCAAGCTGACCCACCTGTATTCTAAACTTGGGTTTTACATGGCTGTATAGGTCCTTCTCTGTGGCCACAAGTGCAGCTCAAGGGGCCACTCATCCAACTGTGGTGGGTAACGTGGGGCTTTGGACTACCTGCCTGTGAAGATTGTTTGTACCCCTTGTCCTGTTCTGTCTGGCTCAAACCCAGATGTATCGTTCTTATATTATAGATGGACTTCTACTGCATTCGAGTCTATGACTTGTTGTGTCTAGCATAATCTAGCTCAGAGTGGACAGTTATGGACACATGGTTATTTGATGCCCCATGGTCAACCATTCCTTCTCTACCAGGACCCAATAATGTGAGAGGAGAAGTTTCTCCTAATGTATATAAGTTTCACTGCAGATGTCATGGCCATGTTCCCAAACACCAGGGGCTTGAATTGTGGTTTTCCCACTGGTGCCTTCTATAAAATCCACACAGGATCATTTCCCCCCCTGTAGATGCATCTGATCCCACAGGGTCTGTGAAGCCACATGGCTCAATTTACAGGAATGTTTGTATTGCAGCCTGGATGTGCTGCAGGGCTCTTTCCTGCTCTGGCTCCACTCAAAGCTGGCGTCTTTCCATGTCATCCAGTATACAGCTGGAGCAATGTGCCTAGGTACAGAGTGTCTTTCCCCCAGAAATCAAAGAGGTCTACTGGATGCTGTGCTTCTTTGTGGTAGGTGATATAAGATGAAGCCATTTGTATTTTACTTTGAGGGGATATCCTAGTATACTCCTGACCAGTAGACACCCAGAAACATTTCTGAAATGGAAGATCCCTGAAATTCATAGGGTTTATCTCCCATCATCCCTAGCAATGTATCTTACCATTGCCTCTAACACTGGTACCACTTCTCACTTGTACTGCTCAATCAACATGATGACATCAATGTAATAGATCAATGTGACATTCTGTAGGATATCCCCAAAGTCCACATCTCTTTGGACTGTATTATTACAGAGGGAAAGA
>NW_006797481.1:9495458-9503623 GCF_000442215.2 Lipotes vexillifer | reverse complement strand
GGAAAGAGAGTTAATATAGGCTTAGGGCAAAACTGTAAATGAGTATCATTGTCTTGTCCTTCGTCTGCAGAAGATAAGAACTTCCTTTAAACTACCAAAAAGGCCCTCTGGCTCTCACACTCAGTCATTAGCTATTTTTTGACCGCTTTTAGTTTCTCTTCATCCCCTGCAGGGCATCAGTACAACTTATTGGTGTCCAGCCAACTCTGCTGTCCTTGTATGCAGTGGTTTCCCCCATATCTTTGAAGTGCCTGAATTATCACACTGGCAAGGGCATGCTTCTCCATCAAGATGTTTTCTCAGGTTGCCTGGGTGAATCTTCTGCAGTTAGGCCACCACCTTGTGCCAGGGACTATTCATATCTCACGTCCCACTCAGGATGAGATCCTCATTACAAGCTGGGTAGTGAATGTGCCCATCCGCAAGCTTTCTTGGGGATGAGATTTGCTGGAAGAAACAACTGTGAAGGATAAAGAAGAAAGGAGCAGCAGAGGGCAGATTAAGCCTTCAGACCGTGATACAGGGCTGACATCTGAGAAAGGAGAGGGGAGAAAGGAGGATCAAGACAAAAGAGTGTTAGACAGTGAAGTTCTGGCCAGACCCATGAGGAGTCCCTGAGCAAGGTTGCCCATTAGAAGAATCCTTGCCTAAGCCCGTGCAGCCAGTAATCCTGAAGTTGCGACTTGAGCTTGGCGTCTCCAAAGTCCACGCTGTTCTCATTCCATACCTTATAGCATACCGTAGCTGCTATAAATTTTCATCCACTAGTTAGAACGGGCAGTCCTCTGACATTTAGGGCTTCTCCCTGTGGCTTCCACAGAGAATGGACTCAAGGTTGTATCTTTTTTCAAGTTCACTAGTGTCTATCAAGTCCTGGATCCTGTGGATTAACTAACTCAGCCATGGATTCAGCTCTCCTGGTCTCCTGCAGACAGGAGACTCTAGAAAATTTACAAAAAGAAGGTTGAGAAACATGAGAATGGTTCAGCCCCAGGTTAGTGATAAGGACTGAGCCGACGCCGGAAAAGAAATAATATGGAACTTGAGTTTATATTCTCTATTCCAACACAGATACGCATTCCTATAAACATCTCTGCTCATTCTTTACTCAGTGAAGTTAGGCTCTGGCAGCATTCTGAGTGAGGGTAGGTGGTTCTATAGGGTCTAAAGGTTCTAAATCTCTCAGCACCCCTGTAGGATGGAAATGATGTCTTCAAAAAATCACAAAATAGTTACAGATGTGGAAATTGGGGTACAAATTAGACATTAAGTAACTTGCCAAATTCACCCAGCTACTCAATGATGGATCTAAATTCTAGCACAAGTAAAATAATCATCAATAAAGTGACCCCAGCACCTACTGTCCTAAGACTATCTCCCTTCATATCCACTGCACACTTCATGGAAGGTGGTCTTATAGAGAGGAAGAAGCAGAAACTTTGGAGTTAGGCAGGCGTGGGTTCTAAATGACTGTCAATTTCCAAACATGTGTCCTCAGGCAAGTTAAGTTCTCTGCCCTCAATGACCTCATCTGTAAAAGCAAGTTAATTATACCTAATCTATAAGATTGACAAAATATTTAAATTTGTGCATGCAAAGGCAGCTAGTACAGGCTGAGCACGTGGTAGGGGCTTAACAATATTCATTCCCCTCTTTGGAAGAGATTGTTTTCATGGACAGATCCCTGTCCTCAGTCTCTCAAGGCAGTGAGCAGCTTATCAACAGAGGCCTTCCTTGACCTCATTTCTCAAGGTGCCTCAGTGAATCTGAGAAACTGAGGCCTCACTGTGTGTCAGCCTCAAGGTTGCCATTTGGAAGGCAGTTGTATCAGTAGCTAGTAATTTCCTTATTCCTGGCTTTCCTGTTAATTATTCTGAAAATGTACTCACATTCTGTCAACAAGACTGCTTGCGAAATCGTAGCCATTTTTCATCCTTAATAAAGTCTCCTTCCTGTCTTCTCCCTTCTGTTTCACAGTTGAAAACATCTTAATCCTGGAGAATTGAAAGAATACGGGAAAATAGAAAGTAGAGAGCTCGTTTCCCCACTCTCTCTAATCATAATTACCTCTGAAACGAGGAACTGGCCTCTCCTGTATCCTTGAGAGGCAGGGACTTAACATTCTCTGCCTTGTTCGATCTTCACACCAAGGTTCCATGTCAGCTCTGATTAGGTTATTCCCACTTTGGACGTGAAGAAACTGATGCTGAGAGAGGTTATCTCCTTTGACCAAGATCACATAGTAAATTTTATCAGAGTCAGTATTTGAGCCCAATCTGTCAGATATTAAAATCCATGCATGTGTTAGATATGTGTAATTTCAACTTAAAAAAACACACACACACACACACACACACACACACACACACTTCTACACACACAATTTACTACCTCCTGTTGCTGGTCTATTATATCGAGAAGAAAGCACCCCCCTTCTCAGCTTCTGTTCTCCATGCTTGAAGCCACTGTCTCCCACTGATTCCAGTAAATTCTCAGGGAACAGTAGTTGTGAATTAGCCTTATTTCTTTGTAGACAAGAAAGTTGTTGTGTTAAATACAATCTAAAGCATTTTCCAGGTCAGTGGGCTAGCTCAAAAACACTAATAACATTATTTTAGGATGATTACAAGAATCAAAAGCTCTTTGTGGGTGGAGACCACATCATTTACTTTCTCTGGATCCCCACAGAGCTGAGCCCTCATGAATTAATGAAATAAAAGACAATAAATTAGGGAGCATCATGGTGCTGAGAAAGTTCTTCGCAGAAGATTGGGGGACTCATCTCAGCATTGCCACTGAGTTGCCTGTGACTTGGCTTCACTGAGCCCCAGTTTTCTCATCTCTAGAATGAAAAGTTGAGCAGGACAGCCTTCCATGTCTTTTAGTCTCTGTCTATGGCATTCAGCTATGCCTTTGGGACTATGATGTCTTCTAGCCATGTCTCTATGCTTGGGGACAGGCTACTGCATGAGTATGCAAGTCTCTCACCAGTCATTCCCATCGGAGGGCAAAAACCCCTTTCCTTTTTTTCCCTTTTCTGATAGTGCAAATTTTAAAGGCTAGAGGAGCCTCTTCCCCCATTTACCCTTTTTGCAAATAAATAGGTTCTTCTATACAAAGAAGATGAAGTCTACTCATTTTGAAACATCTTCCCCAAAGATAACAATATATATTACTTTTCCTAAATATTTCAGAATCCTATTTCTGAGTGGGATTCTGAAGGTTACTGCCAAGTAACCCTTCCTTCAAAGAACTCTGATGGGCAAGGTTGAGTCAATACTACCTCAGAGTAAAGTCTATTTTGGGGTTCGACTGCAGAGGAAAAAGATGTTGAGAGGCAACCCTTAGTTTTCCTTGTGGTTTCAGTTCTGAAGGTGAAGGAATTGATTGCTGGTGTCTTGAGGCCATCTTTGTCACAGCTGAGAATCAACTTCCTGACCAGTTAAATGAGCTTTAATTACTAGGAAAGAATGCACATGTCTCTTAAGTGCATCTAACTGTTTGAAGAGCCTTTGATCAGAGATGGAGCCAAACTCTGAAAAAGAACGCAATATATCAAACACCTCTCCTTCCTGAAGGGGAGAATAAGCGCTGATTCCTGATATACATCATGAAGGTGTTCTCTGAATGGTAATGAGGCATCAGTAGGTCAATGCTGGCTGGAATTACTGGGAAACAAGACATTTCCATGCAGTCCAATCCAGGGGCATGGATGACTTCAGGGAAGAGAGACTAGTCTGAAGACAGGGGTACCAAATGTACCTGGTAAGGATAAAGTGCTGGGGAAGAAATTCCAGATTGGTTAGATCTGGTGAGCCTCAGACTGGGTAGAGGCTGAGAATATCATGCCACTTCCCTGAACAAGCAGAGAAAGATGCTTCTGCCTAATCTCCTACTTTACTGTTCTCGTCCCAATCTTTTGCCAACGTACCATGAAGAAGAGTAACAGTAGAAGAATCTGGCATGACGTTCCTGTCGATGTAGGAGCCACACACAGGAGGCTCACTGTGTGAAAGGAAGGTCCTTGCCCCAGGATGGCTCTAGGACCCAGCGTCTTGTGCAGGATGCAACCTGCACAACCGTGCATGGCAGCCCTGGACCCTCACAGTCCCTCAGAGGTGCCGTGTTTCTCTTGAATTAGGAACTTATACCAGCCTGGAGCGCTCTCTACCCCTCCTCCTGGCCTGCTACACATTCACCTCTCAAGCGTCTGCTTAGACATCGCCTCCTTGAGCTGTGGCCTGGATTAGATGCCTAGCTTAGGGGTCCCCACCTTACCACTTGTAACTGAATTGCAATTGCCTGTTCCTTGGATCTTCCCTGTTGAGTTGGGAGCGTTTAGAGACCACTGATGATGTGCTTCTCTCTCTTCAGGGCTATCCACAGGGCTGGGCACAGAGGGGACACCTGGTAAATGTTTGTTGCAAATTGAAGAGAAAGGGGAGGGGAGGAGGGAAGGAGAAAAAGGAAAGAGAATGTGGGAGGGGGAGAGAGAGACAAGGAGAGACAAGAGAAAAGGAAGAGAGCAAAGGAAAAGGAGAGAAAGAGGAGGGAGAAATGGGGAGAGAGAAAGAATAAAAAGAACTTGGTTGCCCGGGAGGTGATGCGGGGCTTCCCTGCAGGCCCTGCCTGTCTCAATGGCTTTCTCCTTCACCCCTTCTTGCCTTCATCATCACACCCCATTTAATTAAAGTCTGCGTCTCCAACAGAACCAGTTTGGGCCAAACCTTTTCACCTCCGAGAAACGTGGCAAAAGCCAGGGCCCTGCTTCTCTCCTCTCCCAGAACTATGTGCTGGGGTTTCCATCAACAATGCCAACGTCCAAACTGGGGCAGTGGGCTCAAGCCAGCTGAGAGCCCTGGTCATGAGGGTCTCCTCATTCGAGTTTAGTAAGATCCCTGTAATCCATGGAGAGCTAGGAGTCTGCTGCAGACTGTGTGGGCTGCAGAGTCAATTGTTTTCCAAGCTTATTGAAAGCAGTTCCTTGGGGAAATATCCTCTTTCTGCCGGAGTTGGGCCTCACTCTGGGGCCTCCTGTTTAGTGGTATGTTTTGGAAAAGGGTTTAGGGTCAGGGGTTTCCTATCAGGCTGATGAAAGAGAAATTCTCTTGGTTGCTGGGGGGTTGAGAATTACTTTTAAGTTTTCATTTAAACTTGGGACTATGAACCTGCAACAGCATTAGCTGGGGAGCTTGTGTAAAATGAGCAGTCCCAGGTTCCCAACTCCATAGATTCTGATTCAGTGGGTTTGGAGAGGGCCGTGGGATTCTGCCTATTGAACAGCCATCCTCCTCCTGCTTAAGTCTCATGCAGGGCCTCAGGGCCTTAGGGAGGGCCTGGCCCGGGGGAAGGCTGTGGTCTGGGAGCTCTCAGGGCTCTGACAACTCGGTGGCTGACTTGGGTCCCATAGGAGCAGGAAAGGGGCTGGTGGAATCTCCAGCCACATAGTGTCTGGGGAGGGTACACCGACCACTTTTCACTCGGTGGGTTTAGAGTTCTCTGCGCCTTAGTTTTCTCTTCTTCTCTGGGACTGTTCTTTCTTGCAGAGACACTGTCTCTGGGAATTGGGCCACATCACATCCCCCTTACCTTCTAAAGCGACTTCACGGGGCGGGGGCGTGGTCGGATGCAGCCGCCTCCCGCTGTGGCCACAGATGGAGGTGTGTAAAGTAACAACTCCACGCTGAGCCGGCTTCTCCCAGGGAAGCTCACAGCTTGTTAGACGCCTTGTTGGAGAAGCGGGTGAAGGTGGTCGAGGCTAAGATGCTGAAGATCCCTCTGGTGGTGCCTGAATGTGCTCCGGCAAGGACAGGCTGAGCGGCGGGGCAGAGGTGGCAAAGAAGGGTGGGAGGGAAACAGGAGCTGAATCCCGGCGTCCTTATCCTCTCTCAGCGGCTAATTAGCGGTGGGACGAGGGACCGTGGCTTCCATTTGCTCCTGCAAAGCGAAGAGCCCGCGCCCGGGGAACGCTCAGTGTTGAGTTCCTTTATTCCCCACACGTGTGTTCTCAGTGCTTTTTGCTGTTGCTTGTTTTCTCTTATCCCACATGCTCCGCCCCTCCACCTTTGTTTCCTGTTTCCCAGAGACTGCCGTTGAATTAGTGAGTTCTTTTAAAAAAAATAACTCTTGAAAAGTCGTGTGCCCTTCCGCAGACAGGGTATTTAGTCAGTTTTTTATTGCTTCCCCTCTTTACAAAACCCAAGTGAGGTGACAGAGAAACCGGATCAACCGTAAGACCTTGACTCTGGCAAAGTGAGCAGAACATTCTTTTAAGGCACTTCTGCGTGGTCTGCACCATTCCTCCAATGTGTCTTCCTCTATGTCTGCTCCTGCCGCCTGGGCCTCCTCCCTACCTAAGGCCTCAGTATTTTCACTTGCTTCCCTCTCCTCTTCCAGTGGCACAAAGGTTATCCGGCTCTCTTGGTTCAGTTGGGTCTTAGCTCAAACGTTTCCTTTTTAGAGAGTCCTTCCTCGATGTCCACGTCTTAACAGTTCTCTCATTTCTCTAGATTCCCCTACGCTGCTTTATTTTTCCTTCAGTGCACTTGAACTTGTGATTCTCAAAGCACATTAGAACCATTTGGGAAGCTGGTTAATCATGTGGATTCCCAGGCTTCAGTCCTTGATTTTATTGGTCTGTGGTGGAGGGTCTGGTAGTTTTTTGCAAAGCTCTCCAGGTTAATTCTTATGTGGAAACGGGGTTGAGAACTTCTAAGCACTTTCTGGTTTCCGTTTGTTTCCATTTTTGAGATAAAATTGACATATTAGCTTCAGGTATACAATGTAATGTTTTGATATTTATGTACATTGTGGAATCATCACAGTATGTCTAGTAGTGTGTGTCACCATGCATGGTTACAATTTTTTTTCTTGTGACAGGCATTGTTATATATTTGCTGTTTGTCTCAACTATTCCAGTACACAGTAGATTGCAATAAAAATGGCCACAAATACTTGCCATTTGCAATGTATCTTTGAAGCATCTTCCATCAAGACATGGAGTATCCCTGACAACTGGGCTGGCCTTGTGACTGCCTTTGACCCACAGGATGTTACACACATGACGCCGTGGAACTTCTGAGGGTAACCTACTAGAGGAAGAGCAGACAGAAACCCTCTAGACCAAGCAGCTGGTAGCTAGCATCCCCTTCCAGATGGGAGTCAAGCCATCTTAGACTATCCTGTCCTAGTTGAGGTACGAAATGACTACAGTCGCATGAGTGACCCCAGATGAGACAAGCAGAACAGCCCAGCTGAGCCTGACCCAAATTGCTAACCTGCAGAATTTAGAGAAAATGGTTATCGCTTTAAGCCATTAAGTTTTGGTGCTACTTGTTATGGAGCAGCAGAGACTTTGCGGTTTTGATGTTGTTATTGTTGTTTTTTCAGTGCTCTATCCCCATTACCTAGTTCAGAGCCTACACAGGCACATGGCAGGTGCTCAATAAATATATCCTAAGTGGATCAATGATATCTGATAGGGCTTTACAAAGAGCTGTTTTGCACTTTGCTAAGAGTCCATTTGGCAGCATGGGACACTTAGTACTTAGAGTCAGCTAGTGAGAAGGAATGTGACTCCTCTCTCCTCTCCCAAGAAATCTCTTAAACTGCTACAGTGAGTCTCTTTCTCGGTGGGTCATTTCATAAGAAGGTTGTTTAGCATAAATCTTCGCTGATTCGGGAAACCTGTTTTCTTTTTAAGTCCTCAGATTCAACATTCCTTAGTTCAGAGATATTACAGAACTTGACTGCTTCCTCCAGTCTTTTCCCTGAGAAGAGCATCAAGGTAACCAGGGGTGTGAGGACCCCGTCCTGAGCAGGTGTTCAGGTTAGTGGTGGAGCTGGGGGCAGTGGAGAACAAGGTAAATACTGAAAAACTGCTAACTGGCTGGTGACACTCATTTAGTTCCAGTCCCTGTTATAAGCAGACTGGGTGTTTTGGTAATAAGCCCTATTCAAAAGCCAAAGGGCTGGGCTTCCCTGTTGGCGCAGAGGTTGGGGGTCCGCCTGCCGATGCAGGGGACGCAGGTTCGTGCCCCGGTCCGGGAAGATCCCACGGGCCGCGGAGCGGCTGGGCCTGTGAGCCGTGGCCGCTGAGCCTGCGCGTCCGGAGCCTGTGCTCCGCAACGGGAGAGGCTGCAGCAGTGAGAGGCCCGCGTACCGCA